>NC_091306.1:27265086-27327586 GCF_038502225.1 Cherax quadricarinatus | reverse complement strand
ACCCCATCTATAAATATATTAAACAACCACGGTGACATCACACATCCTTGTCTAAGGCCTACTTTTACTGGGAAAAAATTTCCCTCTTTCCTACATACTCTAACTTGAGCCTCACTATCCTCGTAAAAACTCTTCACTGCTTTCAGTAACCTACCTCCTACACCATACACTTGCAACATCTGCCACATTGCCCCCCTATCCACCCTGTCATACGCCTTTTCCAAATCCATAAATGCCACAAAGACCTCTTTAGCCTTATCTAAATACTGTTCACTTATATGTTTCACTGTAAACACCTGGTCCACACACCCCCTACCTTTCCTAAAGCCTCCTTGTTCATCTGCTATCCTATTCTCCGTCTTACTCTTAATTCTTTCAATTATAACTCTACCATACACTTTACCAGGTACACTCAACAGACTTATCCCCCTATAATTTTTGCACTCTCTTTTATCCCCTTTGCCTTTATACAAAGGAACTATGCATGCTCTCTGCCAATCCCTAGGTACCTTACCCTCTTCCATACATTTATTAAATAATTGCACCAACCACTCCAAAACTATATCCCCACCTGCTTTTAACATTTCTATCTTTATCCCATCAATCCCGGCTGCCTTACCCCCTTTCATTTTACCTACTGCCTCACGAACTTCCCCCACACTCACAACTGGCTCTTCCTCACTCCTACAAGATGTTATTCCTCCTTGCCCTATACACGAAATCACAGCTTCCCTATCTTCATCAACATTTAACAATTCCTCAAAATATTCCTTCCATCTTCCCAATACCTCTACCTCTCCATTTAATAACTCTCCTCTCCTATTTTTAACTGACAAATCCATTTGTTCTCTAGGCTTTCTTAACTTGTTAATCTCACTCCAAAACTTTTTCTTATTTTCAACAAAATTTGTTGATAACATCTCACCCACTCTCTCATTTGCTCTCTTTTTACATTGCTTCACCACTCTCTTAACTTCTCTCTTTTTCTCCATATACTCTTCCCTCCTTGCATCACTTCTACTTTGTAAAAACTTCTCATATGCTAACTTTTTCTCCCTTACTACTCTCTTTACATCATCATTCCAACAATCGCTCCTCTTCCCTCCTGCACCCACTTTCCTGTAACCACAAACTTCTGCTGAACACTCTAACACTACATTTTTAAACCTACCCCATACCTCTTCGACCCCATTGCCTATGCTCTCATTAGCCCATCTATCCTCCAATAGCTGTTTATATCTTACCCTAACTGCCTCCTCTTTTAGTTTATAAACCTTCACCTCTCTCTTCCCTGATGCTTCTATTCTCCTTGTATCCCATCTACCTTTTACTCTCAGTGTAGCTACAACTAGAAAGTGATCTGATATATCTGTGGCCCCTCTATAAACATGTACATCCTGAAGTCTACTCAACAGTCTTTTATCTACCAATACATAATCCAACAAACTACTGTCATTTCGCCCTACATCATATCGTGTATACTTATTTATCCTCTTTTTCTTAAAATATGTATTACCTATAACTAAACCCGTTTCTATACAAAGTTCAATCAAAGGGCTCCCATTATCATTTACACCTGGCACCCCAAACTTACCTACCACACCCTCTCTAAAAGTTTCTCCTACTTTAGCATTCAAGTCCCCTACCACAATTACTCTCTCACTTGGTTCAAAGGCTCCTATACATTCACTTAACATCTCCCAAAATCTCTCTCTCTCCTCTGCATTCCTCTCTTCTCCAGGTGCATACACGCTTATTATGACCCACTTCTCGCATCCAACCTTTACTTTAATCCACATAATTCTTGAATTTACACATTCATATTCTCTTTTCTCCTTCCATAACTGATCATTTAACATTACTGCTACCCCTTCCTTTGCTCTAACTCTCTCAGATACTCCAGATTTAATCCCATTTATTTCCCCCCACTGAAACTCTCCTACCCCCTTCAGCTTTGTTTCGCTTAGGGCCAGGACATCCAACTTCTTTTCATTCATAACATCAGCAATCATCTGTTTCTTGTCATCCGCACTACATCCACGCACATTTAAGCAACCCAGTTTTATAAAGTTTTTCTTCTTCTCTTTTTTAGTAATTGTATACAGGAGAAGGGGTTACTAGCCCATTGCTCCCGGCATTTTAGTCGCCTCATACGACACGCATGGCTTACGGAGGAAAGATTCTTTTCCACTTCCCCATGGACAATAGAAGAAATAAAAAAGAACAAGAGCTATTTAGAAAAAGGAGAAAAACCTAGATGTATGTATATATATATATGCATGTGCGTGTCTGTGAAGTGTGACCAAAGTGTAAGTAGGAGTAGCAAGATATCCCTGTTATCTTAGCGTGTTTATGAGACAGAAAAAGAAACCAGCAATCCTACCATCATGCAAAACAGTTACAGGTTTTTGTTTCACAGTCATCTGGCAGGACGGTAGTACTTCCCTGGGTGGTTGCTGTCTACCAACCTACTACCTAACTGTACTCGCCTAATTGTCTTCACCTAACTGTACTCACTTGTGTCTATAAGATTACATATTGGAAATTGCAGAAATAATCTTCCTGTTGTTGTGTTAATATTGTTACGCATATTTTGTGTACAAATAATTTATTACAAAAAGGATTATAATTCTTTTTCAATGTTTTTGACTCAAATTATTTTCTTTCTGTTCCCATTTAATTAAGCATTATTACAGCCTTGATGTCATTCCAATCATCAGTCACTCTCTCCACCTTGATCTCCTGCCAGCCAACAGTCACTACTAGCGGAGATATATTCTCCAACAACCTTGCTACCAGGTTTCTACAGTACTTAGAAAATATGGGATTTTATCCTCCCTATTTTTGGCACTGAAAACGTTCTCAGTGTCTACTGACACCTAGAAATCTTCCTTCTATATTGGAATAAGAAACAGTGTTTGTGTGTGTGTGTGTGTGTGTGTTTGTGTGTGTGTGTGTGTGCGTGTGTGTGTGTGTGTGTGTGTGTGTGTGTGTGTGTGTACTCACCTAGTTGTACTCACCTAGTTGAGGTTGCGGGGGTCGAGTCCGAGCTCCTGGCCCCGCCTCTTCACTGATCGCTACTAGGTCACTCTCCCTGAGCCGTGAGCTTTATCATACCTCTGCTTAAAGCTATGTATGGATCCTGCCTCCAATACATCGCTTCCCAAACTATTCCACTTACTGTGTTTGTGTGTAACCCCCCTCCCCACACGAGAGCCTCTCTCAGTCTCTCTTCCTCTTTACACACACACACACACACACACACACACACACACACACACACACACACACACACACACAGGCCAGGAGCTGTGACTCGACCCCTGCAACCACAAATAGGTGAGTACACACACACACACACACACACACACACACACACACGCACACACACACACACACACACACACACACACACACACAGGAGGGTCAGGGGAGACATGATAACGACATATAAAATACTGCGTGGAATAGACAAGGTGGACAAGGACAGGATGTTCCAGGGAGGGGACACAGAAACAAGAGGCCACAATTGGAAGTTGAAGACACAAATGAGTCAGAGAGATAGTAGGAAGTATTTCTTCAGTCATAGAGTTGTAAGGCAGTGGAATAGCCTAGAAAATGACGTAGTGGAGGCAGGAACCATACACAGTTTTAAGACGAGGTTTGATAAAGCTCATGGAGCGGGGAGAGAGAGGGCCTAGCAGCAACCGGTGAAGAGGCGGGGCCAGGAGCTAGGACTCGACCCCTGCAACCACAAATAGGTGAGTACAAATATAATTCCTCTCAGTACTTTATATGTCGTTATCATATCCTCCCTATCTCTCCTGTCCTCCAGTGACGTCATGTCGATTTCCTTTAACCTCTCCTCGTTGGACATAACCCTTAGCTTTGAGACTAGTCTTGTTGCAAACCTTTGCACTTTCTCTAGTTTCTTTACGTGCTTAGCTAGATGTGGGTTCCAAACTGGTCCCGCATACTCCAATATGGGCCTAACGTACACAGTGTACAGGGTCCTGAACGATTCCTTATTAAGATGGTGGAATGCTGCTCTTAGGTTTGCTAGGCGCCCATATGCTGCAGTAGTTATTTGGTTGATGTGCGCCTCAGCAGATGTGCCTGTTGTTATACTCATCCCAAGATCTTTTTCTTTGAATGAGGTTTGTAGTCTCTGTCCCCCTAGACTGTACTCCGTCTGCAGTCTTCTTTGCCCTTCCCAAATCTTCATGACTTTGCACTTGGTGGGGTTAAACTACAGAAGCCAATTGCTGGATCAGGCCTGCAGCCTGTGCAGATCCTATTGTAGTTCTGCCTGGTCCAATTGAATTCTTCTCATCAGCTACACATCATCTGCAAACAGGGACACTTCGGTGTCTGTTCCTTCCGTCATGTCGTTCACGAATTCCAGAAACAGCACCGGTCCTAGGACTGACCCCTGTGGAACCCCGCTCGTCAAAGGCGCCCACTCTGACACCTCGCCTCGTACCATGACTCGCTGCTGTCTTCCTGGCAGGTATTCCCTGACCCATTATAGTGCCTTCCCTGTTATCCCTGCCTGGTCCTCCAGTTTTTGCGCTAGTCTCTTGTGTGGAACTGTGTCAAACGCCTTCTTACAGTCCAAGAAAATGTAATCCATCCACCCCCTCTCTATCTCTTGTCTAACTGCTATCACCCTGTCATAGAACTCCTTTAGGTTTGTGACACAGGATTTCCCGTCCCTGAAACCGTGTTGGCTGTTATTAATTCAAATTCAAAGTTTATTCTCAATAAGGATTACAATGCTGAGTTTACAGAATTTGGTTATTGTGTGGTTTACATGTAGTAAAATAATGATTACAGAGTGTATCACTAGAACACCTAGCATGGCTAGGCATTTCGGGCAGACTTATTTTAATTCTTAATTTTAAAATATTACAAATTATGAAGTAAGTTGGTATTGTGGCTAAGTGATTAAATACTAGTTCGTGAGTTTAGCAATGTGAATGCTTTTGTTTTGGCACAGTACATAGTTTCAGTATTGGAGTATCACAGGATTCATTATTTTAAGATTGAGATTAATATTTCTGTTTATGGTCAAATGGGTGAGTGAGTGTAAGTGTGAACCACCTGGTGGTATTCGTGTAGTTAGTTGACGGGGTGTATCAGGGAGATAAGATGTTTTCTAATGGTAGTTTTGAAGGTGATGAATGTGTCTGCAGTTCTAGAGTTCTCAGGTAGGGTGTTCCAGATTTTAGGGTCTTTGACATACATTGAATTTTTGTAAAGGTTTAGTCGGACACGGGGAATGTCGTAGAGATGTTTGTGTCTGGTGTTATGCCTGTGGGTTCTGTCACAACTATCAAGAAAGCGTTTTAGGTCAAGGTTGATACTGGAGTTTAAGGTCCTGTAGATGTAGATTGCACAGTAGTAAGTGTGGATGTACTGAACAGGGAGTAAGTTTAGATCTATGAAGAGTGGGGGGGTGTATTGCCAGGGATGGGATTTAGTGATTATTCTTACTGCAGCTTTTTGTTGGGTTATTATTGGCTTTAGGGGTGTTGCTGCAGTTGATCCCCAAGCACAAATAGCATAGGTGAGGTATGGATAAATAAGTGAGTGGTATAGTGTGAGAAGGGCATTTTGCGGCACGTAGCATCGTATCTTGGAGAGGATCCCAACCGTTTTGGATACTTTTTTGGTTATGTGTTGGATATGGGTGCTGAAATTCAAATTGTTGTCAAGGTATAGGCCTAGGAATTTTCCCTCATTATGTCTGGTAATTAGAGTGTTGTCGATCTTAATGTTAATTTGTGCATCTCCTGCTCTGCTACCAAACATAATATAGTAGGTTTTGTCAGTGTTAAGCGTAAGTTTATTGGCTGTCATCCAAGTCGATATTTTGATCAGCTCCTCGTTAACAATGGTGTTGAGGGTGGCAAGATTAGGGTGAGAGATGACATAAGTCGTGTCGTCAGCAAAGAGAATGGGCTTCAGGTGTTGGGATACGTTTGGAAGATCATTGATGTATATGAGGAAGAGCAGGGGACCAAGGACACTTCCCTGCGGAACTCCAGTATCAAGTGGCCGTGTTGTTGATGCTGTGTCTTTAATGGTGACATACTGATACCTATTAGTAAGGTAAGATTTGAAATAAGCAAGCGCATGGCCTCTTATACCGTAATGGTCAAGTTTGTCGAGTAGGATGTCGTGGTCTACTGTGTCAAAAGCTTTTCTTAGGTCAATAAAAATTCCTAGTGGATATTCCTTATTTTCCAATGCTGTGTAAAGCAGATCTAGCATTTTTATGATTGCATCATTAGTGCTTTTATTTTTCCTGAATCCAAATTGGCAGGGGTTGAGTATGGTAAGTTTGATATTGGCCTATAGTTGTTTAAGTCTGTAGGGCCACCACCTTTATGTATTGGTGTAACCCTTGCCATCTTGAGTAGTTTCGGGAAGGTGCTAGTTTCTAGTGACTTGTTAAAAAGTAATGAAATAGCATGCAAAAGGACATGGGCCGCTCGCTTGTACAGTAATGGTGGGACATGAGACAGATTCCCTGAGTTATTTTTAAGTGACTTTATAATCTCGGTGGCTTCCGTGGGCTCAGTTGGTGCAAGATAGAAGGAATTTGGGAAATTCTCATCTAGGTAGTCCCCAGCATGGGCATTGGTATGTGGGATTTTATTGGCGAGATTAGATCCTATGGTTGAGAAGAAGTCGTTTATCTTGTTAGCTGTGTCAGTGGGATGTAGTGGTGTTTCATTAGGTTTAGTTAGGACAATATTCTTGTTTTTTTCAGTTTGTGGGTCCCTAGAATCTGAGAGTCTTTTCCAGGTCTTTTTTATATCTCCTCTAGTGTCTGTGAATCTGCTGGAGTAGTATAGTTGTTTGGGTTTCTTTATTACTTTGGTGAGAACTGATGAATAGTGTTTATGAATATCTTTGTGTATTAAGCCCTGTCTATATTGCTTTTCATATTGGTGTTTCTTGTCAATGGATTTCAGAATAGTGCTGGTTAGCCATAGGCAACCAGGCCGTTTGTTTGTGATCTGTTTCGTTTTTATAGGACAATGTTTGTTGTATAGTCTAAGTAATTTGTTAAGAAAAATGTCTGTCCAGTCATCAATACCATTGGCCTTGGAGAATTCTGTAGGCCAGTCAACAGTCTCTAGGTCAGCTGTGAACTTCCTTATTGAGGCCTCATCATGGAGTCTAAATGAGACATTGTTGTATTCAAGTGGTGGTTTACTAATGTTTGTCAGGAAGAAGGTAGGGTAGTGGTCTGTAGTGCTATCTGTGATTATCCCTGATTTAAGGGGTGCTAGTATATTGGTCCATATGTGGTCTATTATGGTTGCACTTGTCTCAGTGAGCCTGGTTGGTTTATTTATTGTTGGTATGAGAAGTGTGTTGTTCATATTGTTGATGAAATCAGTTACAGGCTGATCATCTAGTATGCCAAGGTTGATGTTGAAGTCTCCAGCTAAGAGAAGGTGGTGCTTATTCATTTGTCTGTTTGTTATTAGTGACTTTAATTTCTCACTGAAATTTGGGATGTTTGTGTGAGGTATCCGGTAAATGGCACCGATTGTTATAGGTGTCTTAAGGTTTTTTAAAGTAAAATTAGCAAAAATGTATTCCCCATATTCATCACTAAAGCAAGTGGTGCTAATACAAGATAACTGGTTAGAGTAATAGATTGCAATACCACCCCCAACTTGGTTTGGTCTGCAGTTGTGAATTGCTGTGTATCCTGGTAGAGGGTAGATATCTATTGTGTCCTGCTTAAGCCAGGTCTCAGTAAGAATAATGCAGGAGAAGGGTGTCTTTAGTGATTCAAGGAGTGCCAGGAGGTCATCATAGTGTTTGCTTAAGGACCTGATGTTGTAGTTAAGTACTGATAGACTTTTAGCATTGTTTAGGATAGTGCTGGCTTGTGATGCTGTGTAGTAAAGGCAGTTACTTTCCAATAGGTTTTGATTGGGTGTCAGATTATGGAGGTTTAGATCAGGGTCAACGTGATCAATCATCTTCAAGGTTTAAATTATGGTTATTTATATCCTGAGTTGTGTGTTGAGTTCTAGTACTGATATCTGTAGTGGTGGGAAGTTTGGACAAGTATATAGCTAGAGTATTTTGGTCATATAGAGTATAGTCACTACTACACATAATGAAGTTGATGTTGTCTATGTGTTGTGCTGGAATGAACTAAAGTACAACTAGGTATAAACTAGTAATATAAAAATACAAATTAAAAATAGAACAAGACTCTCACTTGAATTGCACTAAGCTCTAATATAATGACTTCTGTGGAGTCTATGTTTTGAGCTAGAATGAGCTATAGTACAACTAGGTCCAATCTAATAATATAAAAATACAAATTAAAAATAGCACAAGTCTCTCACTAGTAATTGCACTATGGTCTAATATAGTGAATTTGGTATTGACTATGTACTGAGCTAGAATGAGCTATAATACAACTGAGTTTAATCTAATAATATAAAAAAGGCACAAGACTCTCAATTGTAATTGCACTAAGGTCTTATATAAGTTGTTTACAAGAATTAGAGTATAACTAGATTTAAATTAAGTTAAGGTAGCAAAAGAATAATAAAAAAAAATGATAAAAATAAAAATGGCAATGACTTGGTTATAATATGCTAGTAAGATGGTAGACAGGATAATATAAAAGTTGTAGTTGAAAATACTAGTTTAAAAAAGTATAGAATAAAAGTGGTCAATAAAAGAAGTTTACAATAAGTTTGATCAATATAGTTTAAAGTAAAATTGGGCAATAATAGGGATTTTAGAATAAAATTGGGCAATTGAGTATTTCTTAAAGTGAGGTAGAATTATTGAGAACAAGTTATGGTTAGTTTATAATAAAATAAGATAGAACAGTGATGTGGTAAGTTGTAAAAAAGGAGATAGATTCTGTAGATATTAAACACAATTAAGACTATGAGGTAGAATGGTCGTTGAATACAACAATGACAATCAAAAGTAGTTGGGGTATTAGAATTTTAGGGGGGCACAAATTTATGACAATATAACACTAATGGTGGACTATGGGTATTATCTGCACTTTACTCTGATTCTGTTAGTCCAGCCTCACTTTGGAATGTTTTAAGATCATGTTCTGTAGAGATGAAGTATCTCTTCCCAGTGGGCTGTTTCCTAACTGCGATTTTTCCATCCCTCACAAAGCACTGGTGGATTTTTTGGGCATAGCGTAATTTTCTTAGCCGATAAAGAAGGTTTTGTCTTGTTTTGGTAAGGCACTCATTGACGTAAACATCAGATTTCATAGAAATAGATGTTTTTAGTAGGTTGTTTCTTTGTAGGCTAGTTTGGAATTTTAACAGCACTGTTTTTTTACCCACTTGGTAGCCCATCAGTTTGCAATCCTTTAGGTCATCACTACGTATGTTAAGGCGAAGGTGGTCCTTGATAACCTGTAGGGTGGTCTCCATGCAAGTCTCTTGGGTGACTGTGGCTGGGAGAGGTTTGCCGTTAACTACAACAGCGTCAGATAGCTGCTGTTGGTCATTATGGTCTTGGAAGTTGGTTATGACATTGGCAAGTTGTTTGTTTAGAAATTTTCTCCAGGAGGCCGGTATCAGCCCCCTTCAGCCCTTCAGCCCCTTTCAGCCCTGAGGGGCCCAGCCCTCTCAGAAGGGGCAAATATCTTGTTTACTGCTACAATAAGTAATTGATCCCAGATGCAGTACCAGTATACGACCTGTGGTCAAGCGACCGCTGCTCTGTGTGGTCCAGTGTTGCAGAGTGTATTTTAATAAGAGACAGTACATCTCTTACCTTAGCAGGACAATTAAGGAAAATCCTGCTCCCACTTTATTACCATAGTAAAGATAGTGGACATTGTTGTCTATGTTTAAGACAGAAAGAATCAAACATTCTGCTTTGCTTCATCGAGGAAGTGGCAACGAAGCAAAAGTACTATGTCAGCTTTTCCTTTGTGCTGGGGCAGTGACGTCGTGGGGCGTTGTGGCGTCTTCAGATTACTTTTGACTCTACTGAGAGTGACACTGATGCCAGGATAACCAACAAAGAATGATCTGTGCGTTAGTGTGAACAAAGTGTCTCACAAAACACGATAAACACTTACAGAGAAGTGTGATCAGCTTCTTCAGTGATATTGTGTGAACAATTATTGATGAACAGTGTAACAACGAGTGTTGCGATCCAGCAGAGTGTAGTGCGACATTCTTCAAAGAACACTATTCTTCAATCAACTCAACGGATATCCGGGCATAATTATGGGTCAGATACATATACCCAGGTAAGTGCTCTAACTCATGATATGCTACTATTTACTGTGCAGTTGAGTATAAAATCGTGAGTCACTTATCATAAACCCCGGTGATATGCGGACCTTTGAGTCCACACACGTAAGTTTGTCAGCAATCAGTGAATGAAATATGCTGACATAACACCCCCTAGGGGTAATTTATAATCTTACAAATTATAACTCATTTACAGCCCGTTGAGAGATGACTTCGACAGCTTTGCAAGACCTCGTCTGCAGGGGCGGCTGTGCAGGTGATGAGCTGTCTTTCTAAGTTAAGTTTCCCTATATTTAAACTTAGCTGGTAATACCATTTCTCAACATTTTGGTCCTTCAAACCGGATAAAGGCCACACTGTGGTCCAAATATGTTTTACTACAGTGTACAAATAACCTACAAGCCAAGGTCCTTCGAAAAAAGCTGTAAAACTAGTGTTTTACAATTTAAATCGGTATAAATGAGTCCCTCCAGACTCAATCACAGAGAATGGGCAGCCAAAAGAAAATGGGCGCTCACCCAGCGTTCACACAAAGAAAACGGGAGCTGGGTGACTCACCCAACAAGAAAACGGGGGATGGCACCCTGCATCCACTGCTCCAATCTCGAAAATCGCTGACTAAGACAACAACAACCCAACTGAGGTTCGGTTTGTCTGAGTGTATATACACATAGTGTTTATAATGTTTATAAACAAAAATTAAGAGACAAGATTGTGTTAAAGTTTGTTTCTTATAGATATACCTGTTATATTAAAGGAACTTATATATAAAGTGTAAGCTTTCAAATACATATTAACAGTGACATTATATATGTGTAAGCAATATTCACGTGTGATTTACAGTTATACAGTGACATTTATAGTGTATAGTGAATGAAGTGTATAACATCGTTATTTACGATTAATCATCGTGCTCAGGCTGACACAGCAAACTGAAGCCATAAACACCAGCCACATGTACTCTGTATCCTTCATGGTCATTGACCCTGAGGTTAAGCTTAGTGGGTCAGTAGTGTCTGACTGATTATTGCTGACTTAAGCATAACAAAAACTCAGCTGTTTATAGCAGTACAGTGTTTTTTAAACACTCTAAGTGTGGTGCTGGAATTTTCAGTATACCATTAAAATGGCTTGTTTGAAAACTCAGTTTTAGTCTTTACAGACTAAGATTACACAATTAGAAAATCTAATTTCAGTCTGTATAGGATTAACTCAAGATACAAACATAGATTTTGATGATCTTGAGGTCAAATTTGAATTACACAACGTCTGAAAACAATTAATTCAGACTATACACATTATGAAAATAAATTTCTTGAATCAGATCCATCTGAGGATGAAATTAAAAATGTTTTGGATACATTTAGTAATCAACATTTAAGGTGGACAGGAGTACAGGCTATCTGCCGCAAAACTCTGTCACAGAGACCTACTGTAACTAGTGGTCAAACACCTGTTACACCTGTAACAACAACAAGTGTCCCATTACCAATCTTACCTACATTGTCATTACCTATTTTCCAAGGTCATAATTATGAAGAATTCATTAGTGGTTTTCAATCCATAGTAAATTCACGAACTGACATAGATAAGATTGCTAAGTTCAATTACCTTAAATGTCTTGTGAAGGGAGAACCCTATGAACTGATTAAGTCATTTCCGGTGGTTAAAGGCAATTATCAAATAGCCTTACGTGTCTTAGCAGACAATTACTTTGATGCTGACAAGGCCAGAGTTAGACATGCAGTCTTAATATCAAGCTTGAAGCCACCCAAACATTGTTTTTCAGACTTACAGGCATTTAGAATCACATTAGACAATAGTCTCAGATGTCTAGGTGCTAAATATGACCTAAGACAATGTGATTGGTTTATCAGTGGTATTGTACAGGATAAGTTGTCACCACAAACTATTGAACGATTAAATATTATGTTCAATAAACGCTATTTCACTTGTGAAGAAATTAGCAATGGTTTGCAAACAATAGTTTCATGCATGCAAGCAATGAGACAAGATGAAAAATCCACAAATCCCGTGGATAATAAACCTTCAACTCAGTATAAATCTCAGTAGTAGTACCAGTTCCTAGTAACCAGTTACCAGTAACCAGTGTACCAGTAGATGACTCACTACCAACCGTCTGTGTGAATCATTGACTGTATTCATATTGCTGCTGACCATAGCAGGATTTCAAACATCCTCACCCGTAGGCACTCATGGGTCAGTCAGGCTAGGGAGCAGAGAGAGGCAGGATGGCTGTTGGCGCTTTCCCACACTTTCCGTTATATTATACGTACTACCAGCCTATGTGAGTATTCTTACCCTATCCACGTTTTCGAAAACCCACATGACAAATGGTGGCACCGGTGTGAGTGTGGATTTAAGGGTATTTCAGACATTAGAAGACTGTTTGTGAGTAGCCGGCAGGTCAAAGGTGAACCGTCTCAGCCACCTCCAGCTAGCAGCTTACCCTCAGCACACGACCCTGTGTACTCCAGCCTGCAAGCCTGTTGCAGCTGTTTTTCAAGCTTCCTGGCTTAGTTCGTGTGCTAATTGCTTCAATCTCCGAGGGGTTGACCCGGATTTTGCAATTAAGCCAGTCGGTAAGCCAGACTGTGGAAGTGAATGCTAGTCAGCCTACCTCAGCCTACCATCCAGCCTGTCTCCTGTCATCCACCTGCTCCTTCATGCTGTGTGCATCGTTACACGTCTTCCAGTCAGCCATTCTCTTGGGTTAAGCCAGTCAGCCAGCCCAGCTTCCTAACCCAGCTGAGAGAGAGAAGTAAGCCACGCAAGTTCCTCTGAAGTATTGTTTCATATATCGCTTGTGCTTGGATGCTGGTAAGAGTGGTCTTCATCATCCCTGTGGCATTGTGATTTAGTTAAGCCACCTTGTGCGTGGTGAGAAGTGCATGGCAGTGAGAGCGCACAGGGCCAGCTTCCTCCGCTCCCTCCACCACCACCCAATCACACCACCACCCGCCACTATTCACTCATCTACCTGTGGGGTTTTCCACCCTTGTACTGGGTCCTAGTACTGTTTTGGCTCACATAATTGGTCAAGAGATTGTAGCTGAGCGCCAACGATAAAGCCAGTTATGTGAGTTCACCTAGAAAGCGCATTTCTTCTGACGACAGTGTGAGTGTAGGCATCATCTCCCGCATAGGACAAGCTTCACCTCATCACTCGTCACCATCACCATCTACCACTCCAGACTTCAGTGATAATTTTCTGTTTAGAGACATTTTCTTGCATTTAAAGACATTTGCGTGTGTGAGACATTTACAGTGAATTTATTGTGTACTCTAAGCCTTGTGGTTTCAGTGTAGACTCAGTGTTTCTTTGACTCATTATTTTTTTTTTTTGCAATATTTTTCAGTGTTATTGCTCATCTCATATTTTTTTTTATCTGTGTTTTTTTATGCTATTCTATGTCTTTAGTAAGTATTATTCTGTAGTGTACCAGTCAGTCACTCCGTGTGAAGTAATTCATTCATTTTTTTTCTTGTATTCTTTCAGCATTGTATTTTCCAGTATTTGTCGTATACCAAATTATCCGTTTATTTCTGTATACCTTTTTTTCGTACACCAGCAGTGTCTCATTCCTCTATTTTTTTCGCAGACTTGTGTACCATTATTTTTGCCAGCAATTTTTGTCGTATCAGTCACAGCAAGATTTTGTTGTAAGAATATACAAAAAAAAAAAATGAATAAGTGAATATGTGTTGTGTGCCCCGCCACTTGTAAGTGTTGTGTGCCCTGCCACTTGTAAGTGTTGTGTGCCCCGCCACTTGTAAGTGTTGTGTGCCCCACCACTTGTAAGTGTTACACTTCCAGTTTTGTTTCTTGTTTTATTTTCATTCATATTTTTCATATTTCTTTGAACAAATTCACTCTTAGTGTAATTTTAATTTCTTTTTTAACGTAAAGTGTTTTCTTTACTCTGTTTGAGTAAATTGTTTTGTCTAATTTACAATTAAGAGTTAAAGTGTTCAATCAGTTTTTCTTCATATTTTTATTTTATTATTTAATCAACATTTTCCCAGTGTAACTTTTATTACTGCATTGATTATTTCTACATCTTATTTTGTTGCACTTGTTCTGCAGTGAATTATTTTCTTTTATTGTTTTTATGCATTATTATTCTCAGTTCATTATTGTTTGAGTCTTGTTTTTCATTTTATTATTTTTCCTGTCATTGTCCTTGTATTATATTTTAATTTTGTTTATGCATTCTTAGAAAATATTTAAACTTCCCAGTTATCTCTCTTTGCATACAATTTAGTGATTTTATTTTATACTTTTTACATTAATTTACAGTTTTATTAGTTGATTTCTTTATTAGCAAGAGTACAGACAGCTCATTTTGCATTTAATTCAGTCTCCAGTAATATTTTTACTTGTAAATGTAAATGTAATTTTTTTATCTTGTCCAGCAGTCCTTTACATTGAGTTGTTCTTCCTCTTGCAGTGTATCTTAGACATTTTTTTTATTACTTCTGCAGAATTAGTTGCATCTCTTTTATTTCAATTTTAACATTTTATATCATTTTTTATTGTTCATTATTTTTGCCTTATTTGTTCTTGTGCAACTTCTTTGCCATTATGTCTCACATACCGTCAAGTGATACTTTAGTGAATGTCGACACTCAGACCTCTCAGGCTACTGCTGCTGTCATCAGTCCTCACAGTTCCTTATCGACTGACAGACCGACCCAGACACTGAGACACTACAGTTTTACTCGTGATTCCCTTGATGCGTTACCTTTATTCAATGGCCATGTACATAGTCTTGAAGCATGGTTTATTGCCATTCGTTCTCGTGCTAATGCTCTAGTTGAAGGTCCTCCTTCAGAGGAAAGTCTTATCAGACTTGCGAAAGAAGCTCTTCATCGATCCCCTGCTGCTGTTCACGTTGTTGATCTCCTTGATATGCGAGACTTCAGGAATCTTACTAAGTGGTCACAATATGAGGAACTGATTCGTTCTTTCCTTGTACCAGTAAAAACAGCTGATCCATATGTCGTTCTTAGGAAACTAGTGAATGCTACACCCATGAATGAATCGTTGAGTGCATTTGCTGTTAGATTAGACAAACTTTTATCATCATTTATCAATGCTGTCCAGTCCTCAGCTTTTGTCCCTGACGAGGATAAACCATCCACAGCATCGTTTGCTAAAATAGCAGCTTTTGGAGCAATCAAAGAACTAATGCCGCCTGCTTCCGTGTGTGCTTATGAGGCTAATCCTCCAACTGTGACGATGGAACCACTTACAGCCCTAAATCATGTACGTTCCTTGTGCCCCCAGGGTACTTTCCCATGTATCAAAAGTAATTTCACACCTATGCCTCAGTCTGCACCACCTCTTGCTTGTGCCACAGAGACAAATCGTGGTCGTCAACCGTCTCAGCGACCACCAAGGACCAGTGTACAGAGTCATTATAAACCTCGTAGTATTCATAGTACATTCAGTAACCATAGTCAGCGGACTTGTTATAACTGTGGTTTCCGTGGCCATATTGCAATTAATTGTCCTGATAGTTACCCTAAGAGGCGTCGTACTGATGATGAGTACCAGTCAGATCTTCCCTACTGTACTTATCATAGAATATATGGACATGACACATCTGAGTGCAATGCTCTCTACAACCTTCAGTACTCTAGGTCTTTCCATGGCCGTTCCAACCGCAGAACCCGTAGAGGAAACAGACATCGTGGTTCTCAAAATAACCAGAACCAGGCTCATTCTTCCAATTCGGGGGAATTCGAGCGCCCCAGTCAAATCGTCCCATGGTGACAGTAGGTGATAATGAGTACACCATCCCCGTTCAAAATTCCTTTGAAGCCTTAAGCAGTCTCGAGAATGACAATCCTGCTGATGATGTTGCTTCACATGTCTCTGACATAGATGATTTTGGGGATGAAGTGGAACAAATCTTTGCTGATGACAATCCACCTTTTTGTTTGCACATAACTTCCAATGCAACCATAGGCCCTATAGTGCAAGCATCTGTTCATAATGCGCCCGTTCATTTGTTCATGGACTCTGGTGCGCAAGTCAATATTATCAGGTCTAGTTTGTTTAGGGATAAGCAGTTACGACATGTCCTTCTCGTAGAACCGACTCATGTGTCCTCCCTTAGTGGAGTAGCTGGTTCTCACCTGCGTGTCCGAGGTCGGACTTCCCTCACCTTTTCTATCCAAGGTAGAGACTTCACTGCTTCCTTCCTTGTTGTCGACCAGATTACTTTCCCTGGTGATCTTCTACTGGGATTTGCTTCCATGCGAGACTTACGCATTGTGCTCGACCCTTATCGATGGCATGCCCAAATTGATGACTTGATCGTACCATTTTGGGGTTACCAGCTTGGATCCGAGATCTGCCATACTGCCGCGGAGTATGACATTCGAATTAAGTCCTTACAGGCCAGTGCATTTTCCAGTAGCGTACCCAAGCGGTCAGGCACTGATGATCCTGTCACTCCTGTCTGTGTTCCTGCAACTTCAGACTTGCAAGATAGTGTCCAGTTACCTCAAGTGTCCGAGGACGCTCTGACTACCTTGAGTGCTGAGCCTATCCCTGCAATGTCTGCTAGTTCAAGTAGTAATTTCTCCACAGGGGACGCCTTGTCGGAAAACAATTACTTGCAACTAGTAATGCCATCTCTTGTTGATGTCACATGCCGTCTGCAGAAAGACGTTTCTGTCGCAGCTAGTGCCCTCACTAGAGTGTCTGTTGTTGTTCCTAGTGTTCCAGATGGTGATAACGTCCTAGTTGACAGTGATTCTTGCAAAGTAAAAGGTCTATTTGTTGAACCATCCTTACATGTTGTAAGAGATAGTAAGATCCATTTCTTCCTAGCTAACACTTCTGGTCACAGTGTTCGTCTCAGAGCAAATACCAATCTTGTTGACCTTGTTCACTATCCTTACCCTGTTCAGGTAGAGGATGAGTTGTCACCTGACCAGTGGGTCGGTGCTATTTCTACCGGGGAGACCTCATCCACTTCACTGGATCAATCTGTTCCACCAGTTGAGGAGAAAGACTTAGCTCCCACTGACTTCCCAGATGAAGTCAAGCGTTTGTTAACTCTGTTGAACAAACGTCGTAAAGCCATTGCCTTACCAGGTGAGAAGATGGGTATAACGAACTTATTGTCCCATCGTATTCCACTTGAACCTGGTACTAGACCTATCTATATACCTGTGTACAGAATGCCTCATTCACAAGTTGCTGTCGTAGAAGAATTGATCAATCAAATGCTTGATGATGGAGTTATTGCACCTAGCAATTCACCTTGGAATGCGCCCTTGATCCTAGTACCTAAGAAGGATGGTACTTGGCGCCCAGTGATTGACTTTAGGAAGTTAAATGCGAAAACTATCCCAGATCGCTTCCCACTTCCTGTACTGGGTGATCTTTTACGTAACATCGGAGATAACAAAGTCTTTTCAACCCTGGATTTGTTACAAGGGTTTTGGCAAGTCCCTCTTCACGAGGACAGCCAAGAGCTAACTGCATTCTCCACTCCTACAGGTCATTATCACTTTCTCCATATGGCGTTTGGATTACGATCCTCCCCTATCACGTTCTCAAGGCTCATGACTAATATCTTTAGAGGTCTCATAGGTAATGCACTTATGGTGTACTTAGATGCCATAATCGTCATGTCTAAAGACGTGGATACACACTTGAAAAGACTTGAGGTAGTACTTGGTAAGCTTGAAGAAGCCAATTTAAAGATCAAACTGTCTAATTGTCAATTTTTCAGATCAGAAATTAAGTTTCTTGGTCACGTAGTCACTCCTAGAGGGGTTACGACTGATCAAAGTAAAGTAACTGCAGTACTAAATTTTCCAACTCCCAAAACTGCTGATGCCGTAAGATCCTTTGTGGGCTTAGCAGGTTTTTATAGATCTTTCATTGCCAATTTTTCTTCCATAGCTGCTCCTCTAACTGAGTTGCTTAAGAAAGATGCTCCTTTTGTTTGGACCTTCCGTCAAGAAAGAGCATTCCAAACTTTAAAAGTAAAGCTAACATCTGCTCCAATTTAGAAATTTCCAGATTTTTCTAAGCCCTTCTATCTGACTACTGATGCTAGTTCTATTGGCATAGGTGCCGTACTAGCTCAGAAGACCGATGGCAAGTACAACGCGGTTGCATTTGCTAGCCGAGTCCTTACGAAGGCTGAACGTAATTATACAGTAACTGAGCAAGAAGCTTTAGCAATAGTATGGTGTTTAAAGCACTTCCGAGACATTATTTATCAGTACTCTGTTCATGTCTTGACAGACCATGCTCCACTGATACCTTTATTCCAGAACAAACAACCTACTGGAAGGTTAGCCAGATGGACCTTGACTATCCAAGAGTTCAATCCCACCTTTGAACACTTACCTGGCAAGTCAAATGTAGTCGCAGATGCTTTATCGCGACATGTTAGTATAGTAACTGCAGACCCTCCATTTAGTGCTGAAGATGTAAAGAATGCTCAACGAACAGATCCCATGTGGTCTGGTGTGATTCGATTCCTGCTCCAGGAAGATCTTATCCTGACTGTGAAGCCACCAGCACCCATCAGTGACTTTGTCATGAACCAAGAATTACTGTATCGAACAGCCGAGTTGGGTACTCCTAGCAGAAGAGTATACCAGTTAGTAATTCCACAGTCGCTAGTGAATGTAGCCTTACAGCTAGTTCACGATGTACCAGGTGTTGCACACCCTGGTATGGATCGTTCAGTAAAACAAGCCAGATTGAAATACTTTTGGCCTCGTATGGCAACTGATATTTCTGAGTATGTTAAGAAATGTAGTGTCTGCATGCAACATAAAGGTAATGCTAATGGTCCTAATCCAATGCAAGTGTATCCAACTACTAGTGAACCGTGGGAAAGAGTTGCGCTAGATTTGTTAACTAATTTCCAATGTTCCCTCCAGGGCAACAAACATCTATGTGTTATGGTAGACCATTTCACCAGATATTGTGAATTAGTTCCTATTGCAGATAAGACTGCCGGGACAGTAGCTAAAGCGTTTAAAGAACGCATTATCTGCAGGCATACCACCCCTAAGTCCCTAGTAACAGATAATGGAGGTGAATTCTGTAATGAGATTCTTGAAAATTTGTGTACCTTGTACAAGATCTCTAAATCTACCATTGTTCCTCATCATCCTGCCAGCAATGGGTTAGCGGAACGTACCAATAAGAAAGTACTTGATGTCTTGAGAGCCACTATCAATCCCAACAGTGAAACTTGGGATGAAGTTATACCTGATGTGCAGTGTGCTATAAATTCTGCTTACAATGTTTCCATAGGTGACACTCCACATTATGCATTGTATGTTGTAGATAAACGTTTGCCTTATGAGTTGTTATATTCTAATCCAAAACCAAATTACAACCCTGATGATTTCATAGCAACTCGTACCAGCTTAGCTCAAAGTGTTTTTAGAAGAATCTGTGAAACACTTCATAAATCACCAGCAGAATTTACAAGAGTCGCAAACACTCGAGCAAAGCCATCCAAAATCAAAGTAGGTTCGAGAGTTATGCTGACTAACTTTAACAAAACGTCTGCAATGCCTAAGCTTGATCAAAAGTTTGTTGGTCCTTATCGAGTAGTTGAACATATCACTGGTAATAAGTATAAGGTTAGAGAAATTAGTACTGGTCAGTATAAAGAATCGCATTTAGATCATATGAAGTTAGTATGTGATGATAATGATGTTCCAACCCAGACTAATGTGATAGACTCTGACAATCCTCCTGATCCTGTACTCTCTACCTCTGATACTCAGTCAGACGATCAACCTAAATGTCGTTATTCCCTACGTACACGACAGGTATTGAGAAATCCTCAAGTATCATTTGTAACTACCAATTCAGATTTGCCTCAAATACAGCATGAGTTAGCCAGTGCAACAGAGTTTGATCCTCCCAGAGATGACACCCATTCTGCATATGTCAATCTCACCTTAGCAGAGTTGGGGTTAAATGTAAATAACCTGTATAGATGAATAATTACAGTATCAACTTATCAGTATTCAAGAATTTTTTTTTGTGTTCACATTCTCTCCGAATTCTGAGAGTTAACAGTCTAGATTTGAGTGCACCGAATCTGCCTTTCTGTTAAACACTTCTTTTTTTGTATATATTCCTTCCTCAGAATCCGTAGATCACATGAATACAGATCGATCGATCAAATTTTTTTATAACTTCTATTGTGTAATCTCAATGTTGAGTTTCATTCGATGAGTTGTGCTATATTATACCTTGTATTGCATTACAGTTTCACTTATGTAAGCTTCCATTCCAATATTCTACTTATGTATGTTATAATGTTCAATTGTTGTGTACTTTGACATATTATAGAATCAGCCCAAGCCATACACCTGTCATCTCTAGTTTGTATTAGTTGTATGTCGGGACGACATACGTTAGCGTCGCCGAGCTCTCAGTAGTAGTACCAGTTCCTAGTAACCAGTTACCAGTAACCAGTGTACCAGTAGATGACTCACTACCAACCGTCTGTGTGAATCATTGACTGTATTCATATTGCTGCTGACCATAGCAGGATTTCAAACATCCTCACCCGTAGGCACTCATGGGTCAGTCAGGCTAGGGAGCAGAGAGAGGCAGGACGGCTGTTGGCGCCTTTCCCATACTTTCCGTTATATTATACGTACTACCAGCCTACGTGAGTATTCTTACCCTATCCACTTATCGAAAACCCACATGACATAAAAATAGTATACCTACTCCCACTAAACCACAGAATGGGAAATCCCATATAGGCATTTATCAAGCTGTGAATACATCAGACAGTAAACAAACTGTCACACATAAACGTACTCCAAAATGTGTACTTTGTGATGGAACACATTGGGCACAGTATTGTATTCAATACACATCAGTGGAGGCACGTAAACAACGTGTTCATCAGCTGAAAAGGTGCATCAAGTGTTTAGGTGAACACAAGGGAGGTAAATGCTCACTGAAGAAGTGTTTTAAATGCAAGGGTATGCATCATACAGCATTATGCCCAAATACTTTTGCCGAACAGCAGCAGACTTCCACAGAATCAGGAAGTCAACAAGCAACAGCTTTAAATGTGAGAGATAAGTTTAAAGCAACTGCTCTCCCGATAGCTCGAGTTGAGTTATCTAATAAATTACACAAAACCAATGTGCTAACACTATTTGATCAAGGCTCACAAAGGTCCTTCATAAGAAGAAAAGTGTTGCAGAAACTGAATAAACAACCCTATGCCAAAATATAGTTAGATATAGCTGGTTTTTTCCACATTTCTGGTAAACAGACATATGACCTAGCCAGAATCACTGTTGGTCTAGGAAACAGGAAAAAGACAGTAGAAGCTGTGGTAGTAGATGATTTGCCTAAGACTGTGCAGATCCAGGGATTAAAAGAAACAGTTGCAGCACTGAAAGCAGCTAAGGTCAAGTTAGCCTGTCTTGACATACAGACGGACACAATTAGTCCAATTGATTTAATCATTGGAAGTGATTATTATCATTGTTTTGTGCAAAATATAGTAAGTAAACATGATGTTCACTTGCTGAAAACAGCAGGAGGCCGGTCCCATTCCCTCTCAAAGTGGGAAAGAAACTGATATTGATTCAGTGGAAAATGTACTAGTTACGAGAATAACCGCTGATCATGTACCACAGCAAAAATTATCATTACTGGAAGAAATGAATGAACCAGTTGATAAGTTGTGGGATTTAGATGCGATAGGTATTGATGTAAATAAACCAAGCCCACAAGAGTCTCAGACTTATAATCAATATTTGGACACTGTCAAATATAAAGATGGACAGTATTGGGTTAGGTTACCATGGAAATTAAATCCGCCACATCTGCCTAGCAATTATCGCATGGCTTTCGGACAGATGAAAGCACAAATACATGAGCTCAGGAAGAATCCAGAGCTACTGACTGTTTATGATAATATCATACAAGAACAGTTGGACAATAAATTCATTGAGGAAATAGTCGAAGATAAGTTGAAGACAGAAGCTCATTATCTCCCGCACCATGGAGTCAGAAAAGATTCTGAAACCACTCCACTACGTGTTGTATATAATTGCAGCGCACGTGCAAATAAAGATGTAGCAAGTCTTAATGATTGTCTGATGACCGGACCCTCACTAACTGAGAAGCTTGGAGACGTGCTTATGAAATTTTGCACAAACCCATATGCCTACACGGCTGATATTTCCAAGGCTTTCTTAAGAGTAGGACTACAAGAAATAGATAGAGATTATTCTCGATTCTTGTGGCCTGAAAATCCACATGATCCTCAAAGTCCTGTGAAAACTTATCGTTTCAAATCAGTATTATTTGGTGCAACATCCTCTCCATTGTTACTAGAAGCTACTCTGAATACACATTTGAAGAAATCTGAAAGTCCCTTCAAAGAAATCTTATAGAAAAGTTTCTATGTGGACAATCTTCAAGGTAGTGTGAATAAAGAGGAGGATTTGAAATCCTTATACAGAGAAGCTAACAAGGAGATGAAAGAAGCAAATATGCCTCTAAGGATGTGGAATACAAATTCAAAGCAATTAAGGGAACTTATCAAGGAAGATTTCCCTGAAGCTGAAATTCCTGATTGCAACAATATGCTGGGACTTAATTGGAACACACAGGAAGATACTTTGAGTCTCAAAAGGATAAACAATAAATCATGCAGTACACTCACTAAACGTAGTTTACTGTCAGAGGTATCACAATGTTTTGGTCCTCTAGGACTCGTCTCACCAATTACCATAAAGGGTAAAATACTTATGCAAGATGCATGGAAGCTCAAAATTGGATGGGATGAGAAATTGTCTCTAGAAATGAGTTAAGCATGGGATGAAATATCCAAGGAGTTTAAACAACTTCATCAAATTAAATTTCCCAGACAAATAGGTCAAGAGGGAAACAATTACACATTACATGTGTTCTGTGATGCGTCAACCAGAGGTTATGGCGCTGTAGCTTACATGAGTAATGCTGAAGGAAGTACACTAATTACTTCAAAGGCCAGGGTAACACCCATGAAGGTCAGAACAGTACCACAGTTAGAACTGACAGCACTCTATGTAGGTACTAAATTAGCTGTCTATCTCAACAAAGTTCTTGATCATCTCACTATTGAAAAAACCGTGATCTGGAGTGATAATGAAGCAGTTCTCCAGTGGTTAAGAAATAATAAGAGTAAGTTGGTCTATGTACAGAACAGAGTAGCAGAAATAAAAGAGATGCAGGGAGATTATCTCTTTCTCCACGTCTCTACCCAAGAGAATCCAGCTGACATGTTGTCACGTGGTGTCCCACTCAAGAAATTTGTGGATAATAAATTATGGCTCCACGGACCGAACTGGCTCTATAATAAAAATAACTGGCCTCAGCAAAAAGCTCACATTATGCCAGAAGAAACAGTCTGCTTGAACACTGCAGAAATAAGTTGTGTAAATACTGCAGACACAACAGAAAGAGTCATTGATGGATCTAAATACTCATCATTGGGTAAACTCTTAAGAGTTACAGCTCTTGTCTTTAAATTCATTAAAGGAATAAAACCTGATTATGAATGTCTTGAACCCATTAAATACTGGATGAAACTAATACAGAAAGATGTTTTCTCAACAGAATATAAATTTCTAGAAACACAAGATAAATCCCCAAAGAAACCTGTTATGATTAATTCTTTAGGACTTTATCTCGACTCAGAAAAGATTATAAGATGTCGAGGAAGAATTCATAATTCTTCACTACCTAAAGAAGCCATACATCCAATATTGATCCCCAAGAATCATTGGCTAACAAAACTGATTGTGCAAAACGCCCACAGTAACGTGTTACATGGTGGGGTAGCTGACACACTTTGTCATATACGATAATCCTACTGGATACCTCAAGGTTGACAAAGTGTGAAAAAACAAATAAAGGACTGTATTACTTGTCGTCACTACGATATGCGAGTATGTCAGTATCCAGGTCCACCTCCACATCCCTCTGAAAGAGTTTGTCATGTCACTCCATTTCAGGTGACAGGTGTAGATTACACTGGACCAATAATTTTAACCAAAACAGTTGACAAAGTTCCTATCAAGGTGTACATCTGTTTGTTCACTTGTGCTACGACTAGAGCAGTACATCTAGAAGTAGCCACTGACATGTCTGCTGAAACCTTTATCAAATTATTCAGAAGGTTTGCAGCCAGAAGGGCATGTCCCAGATTGATGATTTCAGATATTGCAACGAACTTTATTGCTGGTGCTGCTTATATAAGCAAGATCTTTGATCAACCAGAAGTACAACAGATACTGAATCAACGCAGTTGTATTTGGAGATACATTCCACCTAAATCTCCATGGCACGGCGGATTTTATGAAAGAATGATCGGCATTGTAAAACGTTGTTTAAGGAAGACTCTTCATCGTCAAAGAATCGACTTAGAAGAATTCCGTACAGTTGTGACTGAAATAGAAAATAGAGTCAACAACAAATCTCTAACTTATGTTACCGATGATCTGGACAATTTAGAAGTGTTAAGTCCATCTCATTTACTCCATGGCAGAAGGCTCGAACCTGTTCCTCCCATGAATGATAAAGAAATCATAGAGGATCCTACTTATTTCGAACCTGAGCAACTCAGACGTAAATTCAAACACCTTAATAAAGTGATTGAACGTTGTGAGAAAATTTGGCGAGAAGACTATCTCACCTCATTGAGAGAACACTTCTATGGAGCTGGTGTTCCTGAAAATCATAAGTCCTTAAGACCTGGTGACATAGTGATTATTGACAATCATGGTCCGAGGTCCCAATGGCCACTTGGAAAAATTGTGACCATATATCCTGATGCAAATGGAATCATCAGGACAGTTGATGTTTTAAGCAAAGGTGTAGTGAATAAGCGGACAATAAATAAACTAGTGCCGTTAGAATTACACAGTGTTGAAAACAAAATTAGTGATTCTCCAGAAACCACACCGACTAAAGCTGTTCAGAAAAGACAAGCAGCAGTGGTGGCGAGTGAGAAAATTAAATTAATGTTAAGTGATGAATAGTTCACCTGCAGCGAACCTCCGCCGCCCCCCAGTGTGGAGAAATTTTCTCCAGGAGGGGGGTATCAGCCCCCTTCAGCCCTTTCAGCCCCTTTCAGCCCTGAGGGGCCCAGCCCTCTCAGAAGGGGCAAATATCTTGTTTACTGCTACAGCAAGTAATTGATCCCAGATGCAGTACCAGTATACGACCTGTGGTCAAGCGACCGCCACTCCGTGTGGTCCAGTGTTGCAGAGTGTATTTTAATAAGAGACAGTACATCTCTTACCTTAGCAGGACAATTAAGGAAAATCCTGCTCCCACTTTATTACCATAGTAAAGATAGTGGACATTGTTGTCTATGTTTAAGACAGCAAGAATCAAACATTCTGCTTTTCTTTATCGAGGAAGTGGCAAGGAAGCAAAAGTACTATGTCAGCTTTTCCTTTGTGCTGGGGGCAGTGACGGCGTGGGGCGTTGTGACGTCTTCAGATTACTTTTGACTCTACTGAGAGTGACACTGATGCCAGGATAACCAACAAAGAACGATCTGTGCGTTAGTGTGAACAAAGTGTCTCACAAAACACGATAAACACTTACAGAGAAGTGTGATCAGCTTCTTCAGTGATATTGTGTGAACAATTATTGATGAACAGTGTAACAACGAGTGTTGCGATCCAACAGAGTGTAGTGCGGCATTCTTCAAAGAACACTATTCTTCAATCAACTCAACGGATATCCGGGCGTAATTACGGGTCAGATACATATACCCAGGTAAGTGTTCTAACTCGTGATGTGCTACTATTGACTGCGCAGTTGAGTATAAAATCGTGAGTTAGTCACTTATCATAAACCCCGGTGATATGCGGACCTTTGAGTCCACACACGTAAGATTGTCAGCAATCAGTGAATGAAATATGCTGACATAACACCCCCTAGGGGTAATTTATAATCTTACAAATTATAACTCATTTACAGCCCGTTGAGAGATGACTTCGACAGCTTCGCAAGACCTCGTCTGCAGGGGCGGCTGTGCAGGCGATGAGCTGTCTTTCTAAGTTAAGTTTCCCTATATTTAAACTTAGCTGGTAATACCATTTCTCAACATTGTTGGTCCACTCTTGATCTTTCCTCTATAATGTTGGTAGTAAGTAGGGTGACTTGATCTTTTAGAGTGTTGATGGTGTCTAGCGACTGGGTGTGGGTGTTGCTTTGTTGTTCCAGAGTGCCTAGTTTATGTTCAAGAGCAGTGATCTTGTAGAGGTAATCTGCATTGCTAGCTTTTAGTTCCTGCATTTCTTGAGTTAGTTTGGTGATCGTTTGGTTCTGAATCGTAAGAAGTTCTGCTATTTCTGGGTCAGTGATCTTCTTGACATCAAATACTGGGAAGGAGATATCTTGGACTGTGGCGGCGGCCATGTTTGTTGTTGTCTGTCGTGTGTTGTGGTGATGCCGGTGTGTGATGAGGGTTGTGTCCTGGCTGGCAGTACCACAAGTTTTCCTCGTGTTATTACTGCTCTCACTTTTGATGTTAGGAGTCCTTAGCTGGTTACTGGATCTTCTTTTATTGCTCTGACCCTTGTCCATTGGCTGTGGCTTCGGGTGAATAGTAGGCGATGGGTGATGGGTGAATGCTGTGGAGTATCACTTCAGTGGCAGCGGGGTAGGAGGTGGTAGTACGAGTCCTATTAGTTGGTAATTTGTGAACTTTTGGGTGATTTCTGTAGTTGATTTATACCATTCTGGGTATCCACACATGTTAGTGTTATGTGGATCTTGATTAGGTCATCACTGGGCTGCTGGGAACCTCAGGTAGAAGTAAAAATACAGGACAAGGTTCCTGTTGCCGCTGCCGCTGCCGGAGTCACATAGGCTCATTTCTTTCTAGGTGTTCCACCACTCTTCTCCCGATAATCTATAATTTAGTGCTTCTTGTCTGTCTCCTTTTTTTTAAAAAAAATTGGGACTAAATTTGCTGTCTTCCATACCTCAAGTAATCTCCGTTTCTATAGATGTGTTGAATATTGTTGTTAGGGGTACACATAGCGCCTCTGCACCCTCTCTCAGTTATAAGAACATAGGAACATAAGAAAGGAGGAACACTGCAGAAGGCCTGTTGGCCCATACTAGGCAGGTCCTTTACAATTCATCCCACTAACAAAACATTTGCCCAACCCAATTTTCAATGCTACCCAAGAAATAAGCTCTGATGTGCAAGTCCCACTCAAATCCAACCCCTCTCACTCATGTATTTATCCAACCTAAATTTGAAACTACCCAAAGTCCTAGCCTCAATAACCCAACTAGGTAGACTGTTCCACTCATCAACTACCCTATTTCCAAACCAATACTTTCCTATGTCCATTCTAAATCTAAACTTACCTAATTTAAATCCATTATTGCGGGTTCTCTCATGGAGAGATATCCTCAAGACCTTATTAATATCACCTTTATTAATACCTATCTTCCACTTATACACTTTGATCATGTCTCCCCTCATTCTTCGTCTAACAAGTGAATGTAGTTTAAGAGCCTTCAATCTTTCTTCATAAGGAAGATTTCTAATGCTATGTATTAATTTAGTCATCCTACGTTGAATGTTTTCTAACGAATTTATGTCCATTCTGTAATATGGAGACCAGAACTGAGCTGCATAATCTAGGTGAGGCCTCACTAATGATGTATAAAATTGCAGTATGACCTCAGGACCTCTGTTGCTTACACTTCTTGATTTAAATCCCAGTAATCTATTTGCCTTATTACGTACGCTTAGGCATTGCTGTCTTGGTTTAAGGTTGCTGCTTACCATAACCCCCAAGTCCTTTTCGCAATCTGTATGGCTAAGTTCTACATTATTTAACTTATAAGGTTATGGACACTCCCGAGCTTCAGAACCTTTCATTTATCTACATTGAAGTGCATCTGCCACTTTTCTGACCAAGAGTAGAGTTTGTCTAAATCCTTCTGAAGTTCCCTAACATCTACGTTTGAATCAATTATCCTACCTGTCTTTGTGTCATCGGCGAATTTGCTCATATCACTAGTAATTCCTTCATCAAGATCATTGATATATATTATAAACAGCAACGGGCATAAGACTGATCCCTGTGAAACGCCACTTGTTACTGATCCCAACTCGGATTTAACCCCATTTATGGACACTCTCTGCTTCCTGTCTGTGACCCATGATTCGATCCACGAGAGCACGGCTCACAGACAGGAAGCAGAGAGTGTCCATAAATGGGGATAAATCCGAGTGGGGATCAGTAACATGTGGCGTCCCACTTGTTACTTCCATCGCCCTTGACGTGTCTAGCTTGCTTAGCAGCTTCTTCACTTCTTCCTCGGTTGTATGTATTGTGTCCAACATTTGGTGGTGTACCCCACCTCTCCGTCTTTCTCGAGTCCCTGCTGTCTCCTCTGTGAACACTTTTATCAATCTCATGTTGAGTTCCTCAGATACTTCTCGGTCGTTTCTTGTGATCTCTCATCCTTCCTTCCTTAGCCTGATTACCTGGTCCCTGACTGTTGTTTTCCTCCTGATGTGGCTGTACATCAGCTTCGGGTCTGATTTGGCTGTCGCTGCTATGTCATTTTCATATTGTCGTTGGGCCTCCCTTCTTACCTGAGCGTATTCATTTCTGGCTCTACGACTACTCTCCTTATTGTCCTGGGTCCTTTGCCTTCTATACTTCTTCCATTCCCTAGCACACTTGGTTTTGGCCTCCCTGCACCTTTGGGTGAACCACGGGCTCACCCTGAATTTTTCATTATTCCTGTTACCCTTGGGTTCAAACCACTTCCTTAGCTTCCTTGCATATTGTTGTCACGTATTCCATCATCTCCTTTACTGACTTCCCTGCCAGTTCTTTCTCCCACTGAATCCCGTTCAGGAAGTTCTTCATTCCCACGTAATCCCCCTTCTTGTAGTTTGGCTTTATTCGTCCGGCTCTTCCGGCTTCCCCCTCCACTTGTAACTCTACTGTGTATTCGAATCTTAAAACCACATAATCCTCAATATCTGCACTACTCAAGGTGAATACTAGGTCCAGTCTCGCTGGTTCATCCTCTCCTCTCTCTCTGGTAGTGTCCCTTACGTGTTGGTACATGAGGTTTTCTAGTACCTCCTCCATCATCTTAGCCCTCCACGTTTCTTGGCCCCCATGTGGTTCCAGGTTCTCCCAATCGATTTCCTTGTGGTTGATGGCACCCATGATCAGTAGTTTTGCCCTGCTCACATGAGCCCTTCTGTCCAGTTCAGCCAGTGTGTCAACCATCGCTCTATTAATCTCATCAAACTCTTGCTTTGGCCTCCTGCTGTTCTGTAGTGGGTTATACATCACTGCAATTACCACCTTGGGACCTCCAGACTAAAGCGTTCCTACTATGCAACCCCTTGCTTCTCCTCTGTCTCCTCTCTCCAGCTCATTGAAATCCCATCGGTTCTTGACCAGCAGTGTCACTCCTCCACCCCATCTGTTCCCTCTGTCTTTTCTCAGGATCTGATATCCCGTGTGTGTGTGTGAATGTGTGTGTGTGTGTGTGTGTGTGTGTGTGTGTGTGTGTGTGTGTGTGTGTGTGTGTGTGTGTGTGTGTGTGTGTGTGTGTGTTGTGTTTATAAATTACGTGTTACTCTTTAAATTCCTTAAAATCTTATTCATAGTTTCATTACACTGTCATCATGTGCCACTTATGATCATTATCTAAATCCTCCACCAGAATTTTACAGTCATCTTTATTCCCTACTTTGCATAATATCTTTTTGTTTCATCTGCGACCGCACTCACATAACAAACTAAAAACCATTTTTGTGAAAGCCGTCTGTACAATGTGGCTTGACAGCGAAGTCTGTACAATGTGGCTTGACAGAGATGAGTGTACACTGTGGCTTGACAGTGATGTATGTACACTGTGCTTGACAGTGATGTGTGTACACTGTGGCTTGACAGTGATGTGTGTACACTGTGGCTTGAAAGTGATGTGTGTACACTGTGGCTTGAAAGTGATGTGTGTACACAGTGGCTTGACAGTGATGTGTGTACAATGTGGCTTGACAGTGATGTGTGTACACTGTGGCTTGACAGTGATGTCTGTGTACACTGTGGTTTGATAGTGATGTGTGTACACTGTGGCTTGACAGCAAAGTCTGTACACTGTGGCTTACCTGGAGGTTACCTGGAGGTTATTCCGGGGATCAACGCCCCCGCGGCCCGGTCCATGACCAGGCCTCCCGATGGATCAGGGCCTGATCAACTAGGCTGTTACTGCTGGCCGCACGCAGTCCAACGTACGAGCCACAGCCAGGCTGATCCGGCACTGACTTTAGGTATCTGTCCAGCTCTCTCTTGAAGGCAGCCAGGGGTTTATTGGTAATTCCCCTAATGCTTGATGGGAGGCTGTTGAACAGTCTTGGGTCAGGGACACTTATGGTGTTTTCTCTTAGTGTACCAATGGCGTCCCTACTTTTTATTGGGGGCATTTTGCATCGCCTGCCCAGTCTTTTACTTTCGTAGGGAGTGATTTCTGTGTGCAGATTTGGGACCATTCCTTCCAAGATTTTCCAAGTGTAGATTATGATATATCTCTCCCTCCTGCGTTCCAACGAGTACAAGTCAAGTGCTTCCAAGCGTTCCCAGTAGTTAAGGTGCTTGACAGAACTTATACGTGCAGTAAAGGATCACTGTACGCTCTCTAGATCTGCGATTTCACCTGCTTTGAATGGAGATGTTAATGTACAGCAGTATTCCAGCCTAGAGAGAACAAGTGATTTGAAAAGGATCATCATGGGCTTGGCATCTCTCGTTTTGAAAGTTCTCATTATCCATCCAATCATTTTCTTTGCACGTGCGATCGTGGCACTGTTGTGATCCTTGAAAGTGAGATCCTCAGACATTACTACTCCCAGGTCCCTTACATTATTTTTCCGCTCTATTGTATGGCCGGAGTCAGTAGTATACTCTGTTCTAGTTATTATCTCCTCCAGTTTTCCATAACGGAGTAGTTGGAATTTGTCCTCATTGAACATCATATTGTTTACCGTTGCCCACTGGAAAACTTTGTTTATATCTTCTTGGAGGTTAACCGCGTCCTCAGCAGATGACAGCCTCATGCAGATCCTAGTATCATCCGCAAAGGATGATACGGTGCTGTGGTGTATATCTCTGTTTATGTCTGATATGAGGATAAGGAATAAGATGGGGGCGAGTACTGTGCCTTGTGGAACAGAGCTCTTCACTATATCAGCCTCCGATTTAACTCTGTTGACCACTACTCTTTGTGTTCGATTTGTTAGGAAGTTGAAGATCCATCTCCCCACTTTCCCAGTTATTCCTTTAGCACGTATTTCATGAGCTATTACGCCATGATCGCATTTGTCAAATGCTTTTGCAAAGTCTGTGTATATTACATCTGCATTCTGATTTTCTTCCAGTGCATCCAAGGCCATGTCATAGTGATCCAGTAGTTGCTTGACAGCGAATTCTGTACAAGGTGGCTTGACAGTGATGTGTATGCACTGTGGCTTGACAGTGATGTGTGTACACTGTGGCTTGACAGTGATGTGTGAACACTGTGGCTTGACAGTGATGTGTGTACACTGTGGCTTGACAGTGATGTGTGTACTCTGTGGCTTGACAGTGATGTGTGTACAATGTGGCTTGACAGTGATGTGTGTACACTGTGGCTTGACAGTGTTGTGTGTACACTGTGGCTTGACAGTGATGTGTGTACAATGTGGCTTGACAGTGATGTGTGTACACTGTGCCTTGACAGTGATATGTGTACACAGTGGCTTGACAGTAATGTGTGTACACTGTGGCTTGACAGTGATGTGTGTACACTGTGGCTTGACAGTGATGTGTGTACAATGTGGCTTGACCGTGATGTGTGTACACTGGCTTGACAGTGATGTGTGTACACTGTGGCTTGACAGTGATGTGTGTACACTGTGGCTTAACAATGATGTGTGTACACTGTGGCTTGACAGTGATGTGTGTACGCTGTGGCTTGACAGTGATGTGTGTACACTGTTGCTTGACAGTAATGTGTGTACACTGTGGCTTGACAGTGATGTGTGTACACTGTGGCTGGACAGTGATGTGTGTACACTGTGGCTTGACAGTGATGTGTGTACACTGTGGCTTGACAGTGATGTGTGTACACTGTGGCTTGACAGTGATGTGTGTACACTGTGGCTTGACAGTGATGTGTGTACACTGTGGCTTGACAGTGATGTGTGTACACTGTGGCTTGACAGTGATGTGTGTACACTGTTGCTTGACAGTAATGTGTGTACACTGTGGCTTGACAGTGATGTGTGTACACTGTGGCTGGACAGTGATGTGTGTACACTGTGGCTTGACAGTGATGTGTGTACACTGTGGCTTGACAGTGATGTGTGTACACTGTGGCTTGACAGTGATGTGTGTACACTGTAGCTTGACAGTGATGTGTGTACACTGTGGCTTGACAGTGATGTGTGTACACTGTTGCTTGACAGTAATGTGTGTACACTGTGGCTTGACAGTGATGTGTGTACACTGTGGCTGGACAGTGATGTGTGTACACTGTGGCTGGACAGTGATGTGTGTACACTGTGGCTTGACAGTGATGTGTGTACACTGTGGCTTGACAGTGATGTGTGTACACTGTGGCTTGACAGTGATGTGTGTACACTGTGGCTGGACAGTGATGTGTGTACACTGTGGCTTGACAATGATGTGTGTACACTGTTGCTTGACAGTAATGTGTGTACACTGTGGCTTGACAGTGATGTGTGTACACTGTGGCTGGACAGTGATGTGTGTACACTGTTGCTTGACAGTGATGTGTGTACACTGTTGCTTGACAGTAATGTGTGTACACTGTGGCTTGACAGTGATGTGTGTACACTGTGGCTGGACAGTGATGTGTGTACACTGTATCTTGACAGTGATGTGTGTACACTGTGGCTTGACAGTGATGTGTGTACACTGTTGCTTGACAGTAATGTGTGTACACTGTGGCTTGACAGTGATGTGTGTACACTGTGGCTGGACAGTGATGTGTGTACACTGTTGCTTGACAGTAATGTGTGTACACTGTGGCTTGACAGTGATGTGTGTACACTGTGGCTGGACAGTGATGTGTGTACACTGTGGCTTGACAGTGATGTGTGTACACTGTTGCTTGACAGTAATGTGTGTACACTGTGGCTTGACAGTGATGTGTGTACACTGTGGCTTGACAGTGATGTGTGTACACTGTGGCTTGACAGTGATGTGTGTACACTGTGGCTTGACAGTGATGTGTGTACACTGTGGCTGGACAGTGATGTGTGTACACTGTGGCTTGACAGTGATGTGTGTACACTGTTGCTTGACAGTAATGTGTGTACACTGTGGCTTGACAGTGATGTGTGTACACTGTGGCTGGACAGTGATGTGTGTACACTGTGGCTTGACAGTGATGTGTGTACAATGTGGCTTGACCGTGATGTGTGTACACTGGCTTGACAGTGATGTGTGTACACTGTGGCTTGACAGTGATGTGTGTACACTGTGGCTTAACAGTGATGTGTGTACACTGTGGCTTGACAGTGATGTGTGTACGCTGTGGCTTGACAGTGATGTGTGTACACTGTTGCTTGACAGTAATGTGTGTACACTGTGGCTTGACAGTGATGTGTGTACACTGTGGCTGGACAGTGATGTGTGTACACTGTGGCTTGACAGTGATGTGTGTACACTGTGGCTTGACAGTGATGTGTGTACACTGTGGCTTGACAGTGATGTGTGTACACTGTGGCTTGACAGTGATGTGTGTACACTGTGGCTTGACAGTGATGTGTGTACACTGTGGCTTGACAGTGATGTGTGTACACTGTTGCTTGACAGTAATGTGTGTACACTGTGGCTTGACAGTGATGTGTGTACACTGTGGCTGGACAGTGATGTGTGTACACTGTGGCTTGACAGTGATGTGTGTACACTGTGGCTTGACAGTGATGTGTGTACACTGTGGCTTGACAGTGATGTGTGTACACTGTGGCTTGACAGTGATGTGTGTACACTGTGGCTTGACAGTGATGTGTGTACACTGTGGCTGGACAGTGATGTGTGTACACTGTGGCTTGACAGTGATGTGTGTACACTGTGGCTTGACAGTGATGTGTGTACACTGTGGCTTGACAGTGATGTGTGTACACTGTGGCTTGACAGTGATGTGTGTACACTGTGGCTTGACAGTGATGTGTGTACACTGTGGCTGGACAGTGATGTTTGTACACTGTGGCTTGACAGTGATGTGTGTACACTGTTGCTTGACAGTAATGTGTGTACACTGTGGCTTGACAGTGATGTGTGTACACTGTGGCTGGACAGTGATGTGTGTACACTGTGGCTTGACAGTGATGTGTGTACACTGTTGCTTGACAGTAATGTGTGTACACTGTGGCTTGACAGTGATGTGTGTACACTGTGGCTGGACAGTGATGTGTGTACACTGTGGCTTGACAGTGATGTGTGTACACTGTGGCTTGACAGTGATGTGTGTACACTGTTGCTTGACAGTAATGTGTGTACACTGTGGCTTGACAGTGATGTGTGTACACTGTGGCTTGACAGTGATGTGTGTACACTGTTGCTTGACAGTAATGTGTGTACACTGTGGCTTGACAGTGATGTGTGTACACTGTGGCTGGACAGTGATGTGTGTACACTGTGGCTTGACAGTGATGTGTGTACACTGTTGCTTGACAGTAATGTGTGTACACTGTGGCTTGACAGTGATGTGTGTACACTGTGGCTTGACAGTGATGTGTGTACACTGTGGCTTGACAGTGATGTGTGTACACTGTGGCTTGACAGTGATGTGTGTACACTGTGGCTGGACAGTGATGTGTGTACACTGTGGCTTGACAGTGATGTGTGTACACTGTGGCTTGACAGTGATGTGTGTACAATGTGGCTTGACCGTGATGTGTGTACACTGGCTTGACAGTGATGTGTGTACACTGTGGCTTGACAGTGATGTGTGTACACTGTGGCTTAACAGTGATGTGTGTACACTGTGGCTTGACAGTGATGTGTGTACGCTGTGGCTTGACAGTGATGTGTGTACACTGTTGCTTGACAGTAATGTGTGTACACTGTGGCTTGACAGTGATGTGTGTACACTGTGGCTTGACAGTGATGTGTGTACACTGTGGCTTGACAGTGATGTGTGTACACTGTGGCTTGACAGTGATGTGTGTACACTGTGGCTTGACAGTGATGTGTGTACACTGTGGCTTGACAGTGATGTGTGTACACTGTGGCTTGACAGTGATGTGTGTACACTGTGGCTTGACAGTGATGTGTGTACACTGTTGCTTGACAGTAATGTGTGTACACTGTGGCTTGACAGTGATGTGTGTACACTGTGGCTTGACAGTGATGTGTGTACACTGTGGCTTGACAGTGAATGTGTGTACACTGTGGCTTGACAGTGATGTGTGTACACTGTGGCTTGACAGTGATGTGTGTACACTGTAGCTTGACAGTGATGTGTGTACACTGTGGCTTGACAGTGATGTGTGTACACACAGTAATGTGTGTACACTGTGGCTTGACAGTGATGTGTGTACACTGTGGCTTGACAGTGATGTGTGTACACTGTGGCTGGACAGTGATGTGTGTACACTGTGGCTGTGACAGTGATGTGTGTACACTGTGGCTTGACAGTGATGTGTGTACACTGTGGCTTGACAGTGATGTGTGTACACTGTGGCTTGACAGTGATGTGTGTACACTGTGGCTTGACAGTGATGTGTGTACACTGTGGCTTGACAGTGATGTGTGTACACTGTGGCTTGACAGTGATGTGTGTACACTGTGGCTGGACAGTGATGTGTGTACACTGTGGCTTGACAGTGATGTGTGTACACTGTTGCTTGACAGTGATGTGTGTACACTGTGGCTTGACAGTGATGTGTGTACACTGTGGCTTGACAGTGATGTGTGTACACTGTGGCTTGACAGTGATGTGTGTACACTGTGGCTTGACAGTGATGTGTGTACACTGTGGCTTGACAGTGATGTGTGTACACTGTGGCTTGCTTGACAGTTGACAGTGATGTGTGTACACTGTGGCTTGACAGTGATGTGTGTACACTGCTTGGCACTGTGGCTTGACAGTGATGTGTGTACACTGTGGCTTGACAGTGATGTGTGTACACTGTGGCTTGACAGTGATGTGTGTACACTGTGGCTTGACAGTGATGTGTGTACAGTGATGTGTGGCTTGACAGTGATGTGTGTACACTGTGGCTTGACAGTGATGTGTGTACACTGTGGCTTGACAGTGATGTGTGTACACTGTGGCTTGACAGTGATGTGTGTACAGTGATGTGTGTACTGTGGCTTGACAGTGATGTGTGTACACTGTGGCTTGACAGTAATGTGTGTACACTGTGGCTTGACAGTGATGTGTGTACACTGTGGCTTGACAGTGATGTGTGTACACTGTGGCTTGACAGTGATGTGTGTACACTGTGGCTTGACAGTGATGTGTGTACACTGTGGCTTGACAGTGATGTGTGTACACTGTGGCTTGACAGTGATGTGTGTACACTGTGGCTTGACAGTGATGTGTGTACACTGTGGCTTGACAGTGATGTGTGTACACTGTGGCTTGACAGTGATGTGTGTACACTGTGGCTTGACAGTGATGTGTGTACACTGTGGCTTGACAGTGATGTGTGTACACTGTGGCTTGACAGTGATGTGTGTACACTGTGGCTTGACAGTGATGTGTGTACACTGTGGCTTGACAGTGATGTGTGTACACTGTGGCTTGACAGTGATGTGTGTACACTGTGGCTTGACAGTGATGTGTGTACACTGTGGCTTGACAGTGAGTGTACACTGTGGCTTGACAGTGATGTGTGTACACTGTGGCTTGACAGTGATGTGTGTACACTGTGGCTTGACAGAGATGTGTGTACACTGTGGCTAGACAGTGATGTGTGTACACTGTGCTTGACTTGACAGTGATGTGTGTACACTGTGCTTGACAGTGATGTGTGTACAGTGATGTGTGTACACTGTGGCTTGACAGTGATGTGTGTACACTGTGGCTTGACAGTGATGTGTGTACACTGTGGCTTGACAGTGATGTGTGTACACTGTGGCTTGACAGTGATGTGTGTACACTGTGGCTTGACAGTGATGTGTGTACACTGTGGCTTGACAGTGATGTGTGTACACTGTGGCTTGACAGTGATGTGTGTACACTGTGGCTTGACAGTGATGTGTGTACACTGTGGCTTGACAGTGATGTGTGTACACTGTGGCTTGACAGTGATGTGTGTACACTGTGGCTTGACAGTGATGTGTGTACACTGTGGCTTGACAGTGATGTGTGTACACTGTGGCTTGACAGTGATGTGTGTACACTGTGGCTTGACAGTGATGTGTGTACACTGTGGCTTGACAGTGATGTGTGTACACTGTGGCTTGACAGTGATGTGTGTACACTGTGGCTTGACAGTGATGTGTGTACACTGTGGCTTGACAGTGATGTGTGTACACTGTGGCTTGACAGTGATGTGTGTACACTGTGGCTTGACAGTGATGTGTGTACACTGTGGCTTGACAGTGATGTGTGTACACTGTGGCTTGACAGTGATGTGTGTACACTGTGGCTTGACAGTGATGTGTGTACACTGTGGCTTGACAGTGATGTGTGTACACTGTGGCTTGACAGTGATGTGTGTACACTGTGGCTTGACAGTGATGTGTGTACACTGTGGCTTGACAGTGATGTGTGTACACTGTGGCTTGACAGTGATGTGTGTACACTGTGGCTTGACAGTGATGTGTGTACACTGTGGCTGGACAGTGATGTGTGTACACTGTGGCTTGACAGTGATGTGTGTACACTGTGGCTTGACAGTGATGTGTGTACACTGTGGCTTGACAGTGATGTGTGTACACTGTGGCTTGACAGTGATGTGTGTACACTGTGGCTTGACAGTGATGTGTGTACACTGTGGCTGGACAGTGATGTGTGTACACTGTGGCTTGACAGTGATGTGTGTACACTGTTGCTTGACAGTAATGTGTGTACACTGTGGCTTGACAGTGATGTGTGTACACTGTGGCTGGACAGTGATGTGTGTACACTGTGGCTTGACACTGTGGCTTGACAGTAATGTGTGTACACTGTGGCTTGACAGTGATGTGTGTACACTGTGGCTTGACAGTGATGTGTGTACACTGTTGCTTGACAGTAATGTGTGTACACTGTGGCTTGACAGTGATGTGTGTACACTGTGGCTGGACAGTGATGTGTGTACACTGTGGCTTGACAGTGATGTGTGAACACTGTTGCTTGACAGTAATGTGTGTACACTGTGGCTTGACAGTGATGTGTGTACACTGTGGCTTGACAGTGATGTGTGTACACTGTGGCTTGACAGTGATGTGTGTACACTGTGGCTTGACAGTGATGTGTGTACACTGTGGCTGGACAGTGATGTGTGTACACTGTGGCTTGACAGTGATGTGTGTACACTGTTGCTTGACAGTAATGTGTGTACACTGTGGCTTGACAGTGATGTGTGTACACTGTGGCTGGACAGTGATGTGTGTACACTGTGGCTTGACAGTGATGTGTGTACAATGTGGCTTGACCGTGATGTGTGTACACTGGCTTGACAGTGATGTGTGTACACTGTGGCTTGACAGTGATGTGTGTACACTGTGGCTTAACAGTGATGTGTGTACACTGTGGCTTGACAGTGATGTGTGTACGCTGTGGCTTGACAGTGATGTGTGTACACTGTTGCTTGACAGTAATGTGTGTACACTGTGGCTTGACAGTGATGTGTGTACACTGTGGCTTGACAGTGATGTGTGTACACTGTGGCTTGACAGTGATGTGTGTACACTGTGGCTGGACAGTGATGTGTGTACACTGTGGCTTGACAGTGATGTGTGTACACTGTTGCTTGACAGTAATGTGTGTACACTGTGGCTTGACAGTGATGTGTGTACACTGTGGCTTGACAGTGATGTGTGTACACTGTGGCTTGACAGTGATGTGTGTACACTGTGGCTTGACAGTGATGTGTGTACACTGTGGCTGGACAGTGATGTGTGTACACTGTGGCTTGACTGTGATGTGTGTACACTGTTGCTTGACAGTAATGTGTGTACACTGTGGCTTGACAGTGATGTGTGTACACTGTGGCTGGACAGTGATGTGTGTACACTGTGGCTTGACAGTGATGTGTGTACACTGTGGCTTGACAGTGATGTGTGTACACTGTGGCTTGACAGTGATGTGTGTACACTGTGGCTTGACAGTGATGTGTGTACACTGTTGCTTGACAGTAATGTGTGTACACTGTGGCTTGACAGTGATGTGTGTACACTGTGGCTGGACAGTGATGTGTGTACACTGTGGCTTGACAGTGATGTGTGTACACTGTGGCTTGACAGTGATGTGTGTACACTGTGGCTTGACAGTGATGTGTGTACACTGTGGCTTGACAGTGATGTGTGTACACTGTGGCTTGACAGTGATGTGTGTACACTGTTGCTTGACAGTAATGTGTGTACACTGTGGCTTGACAGTGATGTGTGTACACTGTGGCTGGACAGTGATGTGTGTACACTGTGGCTTGACAGTGATGTGTGTACACTGTGGCTTGACAGTGATGTGTGTACACTGTGGCTTGACAGTGATGTGTGTACACTGTGGCTTGACAGTGATGTGTGTACACTGTGGCTTGACAGTGATGTGTGTACACTGTGGCTGGACAGTGATGTGTGTACACTGTGGCTTGACAGTGATGTGTGTACACTGTTGCTTGACAGTAATGTGTGTACACTGTGGCTTGACAGTGATGTGTGTACACTGTGGCTGGACAGTGATGTGTGTACACTGTGGCTTGACAGTAATGTGTGTACACTGTGGCTTGACAGTGATGTGTGTACACTGTGGCTTGACAGTGATGTGTGTACACTGTGGCTTGACAGTGATGTGTGTACACTGTGGCTTGACAGTGATGTGTGTACACTGTGGCTTGACAGTAATGTGTGTACACTGTGGCTTGACAGTGATGTGTGTACACTGTGGCTTGACAGTGATGTGTGTACACTTTGGCTTGACAGTGATGTGTGTACACTGTGGCTTGACAGTGATGTGTGTACACTGTGGCTTGACAGTGATGTGTGTACATTGTGGCTTGACAGTGATGTGTGTACACTGTTGCTTGACAGTGATGTGTGTACACTGTGGCTTGACAGTGATGTGTGTACACTGTGGCTTGACAGTGATGTGTGTACACTGTGGCTTGACAGTGATGTGTGTACACTGTGGCTTGACAGTGATGTGTGTACACTGTGGCTTGACAGTGATGTGTGTACACTGTGGCTTGACAGTGATGTGTGTACACTGTTGCTTGACAGTGATGTGTGTACACTGTGGCTTGACAGTGATGTGTGTACACTGTGGCTTGACAGTAATGTGTGTACACTGTGGCTTGACAGTGATGTGTGTACACTGTGGCTTGACAGTGATGTGTGTACACTGTGGCTTGACAGTGATGTGTGTACACTGTGGCTTGACAGTGATGTGTGTACACTGTGGCTTGACAGTGATGTGTGTACACTGTGGCTTGACAGTGATGTGTGTACACTGTGGCTTGACAGTGATGTGTGTACACTGTGGCTTGACAGTGATGTGTGTACACTGTGGCTTGACAGTGATGTGTGTACACTGTGGCTTGACAGTGATGTGTGTACACTGTGGCTTGACAGTGATGTGTGTACACTGTGGCTTGACAGTGATGTGTGTACACTGTGGCTTGACAGTGATGTGTGTACACTGTGGCTTGACAGTGATGTGTGTACACTGTGGCTTGACAGTGATGTGTGTACACTGTGGCTTGGCAGTGATGTGTGTACACTGTGGCTTGACAGTGAAGCCGTATTCTTCACATCTTTAAAAAACTGAACTTTCTCTGGCTAAATGATGAAAGTTTGAATCTGATTTGATAAAAGTTAAAAGCTTGAATTACATTTAATAATTTTTTTAAATAACAGAAACATCGAGGAGAGTACTGGTCCTTGTGGGACCCCTCTAGTGATATCACCTGGGAGAGTACTGGTCCTTGTGGAACCCCACTAGTGATATCACCTGGGAGAGTTCTGGTCCTTGTGGGACCCCACTAGTGATATCACCTGGGAGAGTACTGGTCCTTGTGGGACCCCACTAGTGATATCACCTGGGAGAGTACTGGTCCTTGTGGAACCCCACTAGTGATATCACCTGGGAGAGTACTGGTCCTTGTGGAACCCCACTAGTGATATCACCTGGGAGAGTACTGGTCCTTGTGGAACCCCACTAGTGATATCACCTGGGAGAGTACTGGTCCTTGTGGAACCCCACTAGTGATATCACCTGGGAGAGTACTGATCCTTGTGGAACCCCACTAGTGATATCACCTGGGAGAGTACTGGTCCTTGTGGAACCCCACTAGTGATATCACCTGGGAGAGTACTGGACCTTGTGGAACCCCACTAGTGATATCACCTGGGAGAGTACTGGTCCTTGTGGAACCCCACTAGTGATATCACCTGGGAGAGTACTGGTCCTTGTGGAACCCCACTAGTGATATCAACTGGGAGAGTACTGGTCCTTGTGGGACCCCACTAGTGATATCACCTGGGAGAGTACTGGTCCTTGTGGAACCCCACTTGTGATATCACCTGGGAGAGTACTGGTCCTTGTGGGACCCCACTTGTGATATCACCTGGGAGAGTACTGGTCCTTGTGGGACCCCACTAGTGATATCACCTGGGAGAGTACTGGTCCTTGTGGGACCCCACTAGTGATATCACCTGGGAGAGTACTGGTCCTTGTGGAACCCCACTAGTGATATCACCTAGGAGAGTACTGGTCTTTGTGGGACCCCACTAGTGATATCACCTGGGAGAGTACTGGTCCTTGTGGGACCCTACTAGTGATATCACCTGGGAGAGTACTGGTCCTTGAGGGACCCCACTAGTGATATCACCTGGGAGAGTACTGGTCCTTGTGGAACCCTACTAGTGGTATCACCTGGGAGGGTACTGGTCCTTGTGGGACCCCACTAGTGATATCACCTGGGAGAGTACTGGTCCTTGTGGAACCCCACTAGTGATATCACCTGGGAGAGTACTGGTCCTTGTGGAACCCCACTAGTGATATCACCTGGGAGAGTACTGGTCCTTGTGGAACCCCACTAGTGATATCACCTGGGAGAGTACTGATCCTTGTGGAACCCCACTAGTGATATCACCTGGGAGAGTACTGGTCCTTGTGGAACCCCACTAGTGATATCACCTGGGAGAGTACTGGGCCTTGTGGAACCCCACTAGTGATATCACCTGGGAGAGTACTGGTCCTTGTGGAACCCCACTAGTGATATCACCTGGGAGAGTACTGGTCCTTGTGGAACCCCACTAGTGATATCACCTGGGAGAGTACTGGTCCTTGTGGAACCCCACTAGTGATATCACCTGGGAGAGTACTGGTCCTTGTGGAACCCCACTTGTGATATCACCTGGGAGAGTACTGGTCCTTGTGGGACCCCGCTTGTGATATCACCTGGGAGAGTACTGGTCCTTGTGGGACCCCACTAGTGATATCACCTGGGAGAGTACTGGTCCTTGTGGGACCCCACTAGTGATATCACCTGGGAGAGTACTGGTCCTTGTGGAACCCCACTAGTGATATCACCTAGGAGAGTACTGGTCTTTGTGGGACCCCACTAGTGATATCACCTGGGAGAGTACTGGTCCTTGTGGGACCCTACTAGTGATATCACCTGGGAGAGTACTGGTCCTTGAGGGACCCCACTAGTGATATCACCTGGGAGAGTACTGGTCCTTGTGGAACCCCACTAGTGGTATCACCTGGGAGGGTACTGGTCCTTGTGGGACCCCACTAGTGATATCACCTGGGAGAGTACTGGTCCTTGTGGAACCCCACTAGTGATATCACCTGGGAGAGTACTGGTCCTTGTGGGACCCCACTAGTGATATCACCTGGGAGAGTACTGGTCCTTGTGGGACCCCACTAGTGATATCACCTGGGAGAGTACTGGTTCTTGTGGGACCCCACTAGTGATATCACCTGGGAGAGTACTGGTCCTTGTGGGACTCCACTAGTGATATCACCTGGGAGAGTACTGGTCCTTGTGGGACCCCACTAGTGATATCACCTGGGAGAGTACTGGTCCTTGTGGGACCCCACTAGTGATATCAACTGGGAGAGTACTGGTCCTTGTGGGACCCCACTAGTGATATCACATGGGAGAGTACTGTTTTTTGTGGGACCCCACTAGTGATATCACCTGGGAGAGTACTGGTCCTTGTGGAACCCCAATAGTGATATCACCTGGGAGAGTACTGGTCCTTTTGGGACCCCACAAGTTATATCACCCTGGGAGAGTACTGGTCCTTGTGGGACCCCACTAGTGATATCACCTGGGAGAGTACTGGTCCTTGTGGGACCCCACTAGTGATATCACCTGGGAGAGTACTGGTCCTTGTGGGACCCCACTTTTGAAATCACCTAGGAGAGTACTGGTCCTTGTGGGACCCCACTAGTGATATCACCCTGGGAGAGTACTGGTCCTTGTGGGACCCCACTAGTGATATCACCTGGGAGAGTACTGGTCCTTGTGGGACCCCACTAGTGATATCACCCTGAGAGAGTACTGGTCTCTGTGGAACCTCACTAGTGATATCACCTGGGAGATTACTGGTCCTTATGGGACCCCACTAGTGATATCACCCTGGGAGAGTACTGGTCTCTGTGGAACCTTACTAGTGATATCACCTGGGAGAGTACTGGTCCTTGTGAAACCCCACTAGTGATATCACCCTGGGAGAGTACTGGTCCTTGTTGAACTCCACTAGTGATATCACCTGGGAGAGTACTTGTCATTGTGGAACCCCACTAGTGATATCACCTGCGAGAGCACTGTCCTTGTGGAACCCCACTAGTGATATCACCCTGGGAGAGTACTGGTCTTTGAGGAACCCTACTAGTGATATCACCTGGGAGAGTACTGGTCCTTGTGGGACCCCCTAGTGATATCACCCTTGGAGAGTACTGGACTTTGTGGAACCTCACTTATGATATCACCTGTGAGAGTACTGGTCCTTGTGGGACCCAACTAGTGATATGACCTGGGAGAGTACTGGTCTTTGTGGAACCCCACTAGTGATTTCACCCTGGGAGAGTACTGGTCTTTGTGGAACCCCACTGGTGATATCACCTGGGAGAGTACTGGTACACCTGGGACCCCACTAGTGATATCACCCTGGGAGAGTACTGGTCCTTGTGGAACCTCACTAGCGATATCACCTGGGAGAGTACTGGTCCTTGTGAGACCCCACTAGTGATATCACCTGGGAGAGTACTGGTCCTTGTGGGACCCCACTAGCGATATCACCTGGGAGAGTACTGGTCCTTGTGGGACCCCACTAGCGATATCACCTGGGAGAGTACTGGTCCTTGTGGGACCCCACTAGCGATATCACCTGGGAGAGTACTGGTCCTTGTGGGACCCCACTAGTGATATCACCTGGGAGTGTACTTGTCCTTGTGGGACCACACTAGTGATATCACCTGGGAGAGTACTGGTCCTTGTGGGACCACACTAGTGGTATCACCTGGGAGAGTACTGGTCCTTGTGGCCCCACTAGTGATATCACCTGGGGGAGTACTGATCCTTCTGCGACCCCACTAGTGATATCACCTGGGTGAGTACTGGTCCTTGTGGAACTCCACTAGTGATATCACCTGGGAGAGTACTGTCCTTGTGGAACCCCACTAGTGATATCACCTGGGAGAGTACTGGACTTTGTGGGACCCCACTAGTGATATCGCCCTGGGAGAGTACTGGTCTTTGTGGATCCTCACTAGTGATATCACCATGGAGAGTACTGGTCCTTGTGGGGCCCCACTAGTGATATCACCCTTGGAGAGTTCTGGTCTTTGTGGAACCCCACTAGTGATATCACCCTGGGAGGGTACTGGTCTTTGTGGAACCCCACTAGTGATATCACCAGGGAGAGTACTGGTCCTTGTGGGACCCCACTAGTGATATCACCCTGGGAGAGTACTGGTCTTTGTGGAACCTCACTAGTGATATCACCTGGGAGAGTACTGGTCCTTGTGAGACCCCACTAGTGATATCACCCTGGGAGAGTACTGGTCCTTGTGGGACCACACTAGTGATATCACCTGGGAGAGTACTGGTCCTTGTGGGACCACACTAGTTATATCACCTTGGAGAGTGCTGATACTTGAGGGACCCCATTAATGATATCACCTGGGAGAGTACTGGTCCTTGTGGGGCCCCACTAGTGATATCACCTGGGAGAGTACTGATCCTTCTGCGACCCCACTAGTGATATCACCTGGGAGAGTACTGATCCTTCTGTGATTCCACTAGTGATATCACCTGGGAGAGTACTGATCCTTCTAGGACCCCACTAATGATATCTCCCTGGGAGAATACTGGTCCTTGTGGGACTCCACTAGTGATATCACTTGGGAGAGTACTGATCCTTGTGGTACCCAACTTGTGATATCACATGGGAGAGTACTGGTCCTTCTGGGACACCGCTAGTGATATCACCTGGGAGAGTACTGGTCCTTGTGGGACCCAACTAGTGATATCACATGGGAGAGTACTGGTTCTTCTTGGACACCACTAGTGATATCTCATGGGAGAGTACTGGTCCTTGTACGACCCAACTAGTGATATCACATGGGAGAGTAGTGGTCCTCCTGGCACACCACTAGTGATATCACCTGGGTGAGTACTGGTCCTTCTGGGACACGACTAGTAGCATCACATTCTGACTATCACTGAAGGTGAAGGAGAAAGAGAAGAATGACGAGGAGGATGAGTAGGAGGTGGAGAATAAGGAAGAGGAGGAGAAGGAGGAGTAGACAAAAAGCTATTAGCAAGAGGAAGGGCAAACCAGAGATGTAACTAGAGACGGAGGATCAGGTGAGGAGACACAGGTGGCTGACTGCCTTAGTCATGAGAGAGAGAGAGAGAGAGAGGGAGAGAGAGATGTGATGATGATGTTATTAATGTTGTTGTCGGTGGTATTCTTATGGTTTTTGATGGTGATGTTGTTGTTGTTGCTGTTGTTGTTGTTATGGAGTGTGGTGTTGCTTTTGTTATAGTGCAGACGTAAATTAGCAGGGCTTTTTTTCAGCAGGAGGAACTAGACGTCTATTAGCTGTCAGAAGAGACAATGCTTCTGTGTTAAGTCTCTTGTAATTCCTGCTGATTCAGTTGTCGATCTCTGAGTGTTGCAGCAACAACGTCCTAAACAACTTGAATTTTACTGTAAGTTATAGAGAGACAAAGACGTTTATAACAGAATGCAAATGAGCTGATTTGCGTAAAGTTCGTCAAAGGAATTCAGTGTGACTGTGAGAATGTGTGTGTGTGTGTGTGTGTGTGTGTGTGTGTGTGTGTGTGTGTGTGAGTGTGTGTGTGTGTGTGTGTGAGTGTGTGTTTGTGAGTGTGTGTGTGTGTGTGAGTGTGTGTGTGTGTGTGTGAGTGTGTGTGTGTGTGTGTGAGTGTGTGTGTGAGTGTGTGTGTGTGGGTGTGTGTGTGTGTGTGTGTGTGTGTGTGTGTGTGTGTGTGTATGAGTGTGTGTGTGTGTGTGTGTGTGTGTGTGTGTGTGTGTGTACTCACCTAATTGTACTCACCTAATTGTACTCACCTAATTATGGTTGCAGGGGTCGAGACTCAGCTCCTGGCCCCGCCTCTTCGCTAGTCGCTTCTTGGTCCACTCTCTCCCTGCTCCATGAGCTTTATCGTTTCTCTTCTTAAAACTATGTATGAATACTCCCTCCACTACATCACTTTCCAGACTGTTGTACTTCCTGACAACTCTGTGAGTGAAGAAATACATCCTAACATCCCTGTGACTCATGTGAGTTTTCAACTTTCAGCTGTGACCCCTTGTAGCTGTGTCCGGTCACTGGAACATTCTGTCCCTATCCACTTTGTCAATTCCTTTCAGTATTTTATATGTCGTTATCATGTCCCCTCTCCTCGTAGAGCTTACCGCTTAGCCCCGGGACTAGTCTTGTTGCCAAGATTTGCACTTTTTCTAATTTCTTGACTGGTTTGACCAGGTGTGGGTTGCATACTAGTACTGCACACTAGTACTTCATACTAGTACTGCATACAAGTACTGCACACTAGTACTGCATACTAGTACTGCACACTAGTACTTCATACTAGTACTGCATACAAGTACTGCACACTAGTACTGCATACTAGTACTGCACACTAGTACTTCATACTAGTACTGCATACAAGTACTGCACACTAGTACTGCATACTAGTACTGCACACTAGTACTTCATACTAGTACTGCATACAAGTACTGCACACTAGTACTGCATACTAGTACTGCACACTAGTACTTCATACTAGTACTGCATACAAGTACTGCACACTAGTACTGCATACTAGTACTGCACACTAGTACTTCATACTAGTACTGCATACTAGTACTTCATACTAGTACTGCATACTAGTACTGCATACTAGTACTGCATACTAGTACTGCACACTAGTACTGCACACTAGTACTGCATACTAGTACTGCATACTAGTACTGCACACTAGTACTTCATACTAGTACTTCATACTAGTACTGCATACTAGTACTGCACACTAGTACTTCATACTAGTACTGCATACTAGTACTGCACACTAGTACTGCATACTAGTACTGCATACTAGTACTGCATACTAGTACTGCACACTAGTACTTCATACTAGTACTGCACACTAGTACTGCACACTAGTACTGCATACTAGTACTGTATACTAGTACTCTACACTAGTACTGCATACTAGTACTGCATACTAGTACTGCATGCTAGTACTGCACACTAGTACTGCATACTAGTACTGCATACTAGTACTGCATACTAGTACTGCATTGTGAAGGCTTACTCAGCCCTGTAACAACTTCAGTAAGTATTACTAAGGCTGGCTCCTCCTCAGGAAAATTAATGAATAGAAAAAGAAATAATAACAGACAAACATAAACACTTTATTATATAGAAATTTAAAATATAAAACACTTAAATATGAAATATTAATCCTACATTAAAGAAAATGAAAAATGAAAAATATAAATGATAACTTAATTCAACGCTAATATATATATAGGGGTGTCTGGTGTTGGTGACACTGTGTTGTTGAAATCGTAGCCGTTGCTGATGATGGGGGATGGGGGTCGCAGGTGTTGGTTACGACCCACTGGCTAGTTCTTCACAGTAGATAGAGCCTTGAGTATTCTATCCCGATGACAGGAAAGCAGGTTCTTTACCGCTGCAATAATGTGGGGTTATGTTCTGCAATTTCATACAGGTGCACAGGTAATTAAATCCAAAATGGGGAAGTCTCTGGACGTTAGTCCTTCTCCATCATTTCTTCTCGTTGATTGACAGGTGACCCTCTCTGTCATCCAAGCTGGAAAGATAGACAGGTTACCCACTGCTTAAGAAATCACTCTCCATGGTAAGTACAATACCCAAAAGATGTTATGATTATTACAACAGTCAACCTAGAGCAAGTCTGAAATTACTAAGTTTATTATTGGTCAAAAGTGACGGTTTCAACCAATAAATCCACTAGAATACAAGGCAGGCATGTACTTACAGTAGTGTTGGGAGCTGTGAGTCGAGTGATTTACTGTTTGACCAGAGACCCACACGTCACTTTTCGGGGGGGTGGGGGGAAGAGGGAGGAGAAGGGATAGTGAGAGCTTGACTTACCCTACCTTAACAGGTAGCCGGCAATGAAACTATCACTTTCGGGGAGGGGAAAAAAAGGGGGGAATAGCGGGAGCTTGACTTACCCTACCTTAACAAGTAGCTGGCAATGAAACTATTGTTACTGTATACTCCCTCTCTATTCCTATCTATTGAACTTTTCCCTCACACTCCCCCATACCAAGACTTATAGTCAAGGAGTATAAGAAGAATAGGCGAGGAAAAAGTTCTAACATGTGGAAGTCGCGTAAGGCAAGAAATCTTCTACTGACTGTCACGACTTAACCAGTCAGAGAAATAATTGGATGAACCATTGATATACACAATATTAGTCCTTGGTGTGTAGGAAAAGCGGTGTACTGCTTAGAAGAAGGATCTAACATTACTTGATGATATGCCTGTGCAATATCAATCTTTGAAAAGAAGGAAGCGTCATAAAATTTGTGTAGATCGCTATATATTAAGGGCATAGGCTCAGCATCCCAACGAGTTATAGCATTAAGGCCTCTGAAGTCAATAGCAAGTCTATATGAATTATCCTCCTCCTTAACCATGACTACTTGTGAACAATATGAAGATACTGAAGGTTCAATGATCTTTAGTTTTAATAATTTGTCTACCTCTTGGTCAAATGCATCCCTAAGGTGAACTGGAACTGGGTATAATTTTCGTTTGATAGGATTGTCCGTCACTAAGTCAATCTTATGGACTACCGTGGAGGTAACACCTGGAATATCAGTAAAGACGTCTGAAAAGTTACTCACACATTGAAGTAGTTCATGTCTCTTATGGTCATCCAAAGATTCATTAATATTAATGTTGGTTGCGTCCGAGTGGTCAAAAGTCACCAAGTCATGTAGTTCTTCATCATAGTCTAAGTTAGAGGTGTCAGTTACGGACACTTTACATTCTTCAGTTGTCTTATCAAGTTCGTGTGGAAAAACTAAGTCAAAGTTATTAAGGCAGTTAACCGAATTTCTTCGGTAATATTTCTTAAGGATGTTGATATGATAAAGTTTAGGTTTCCCCTTGACTTCAATGAGGTAGTCAACTTTCCCACAAATTTTTAATACTTTATATGGACCTTTCCATGCTACTAATAATTTATTTGACTTGATAGGTAAAAGTACAAGAACTTCATCTCCTACTTTAAAACGTCTCCTCTGACTTTTGGAATCATAATAGGTTTTGTACTGGTCCATTGACAAGCTTAGGTTTTTCGAAACTATGTCAGAGGTCTCCTCAAGTTTGAATCTAAGGTCAAGGAGAAACTGGTAAGAAGACTGAACCTCAGCATTTACCTCCTCATTAGTCCATAAGTCATGAAGGATGGACAATGGGCCTCTGGCCTGACTACCATAGAGAAGTTCAAAAGGTGAAAACCCCAAAGAGTCACTGGGAACTTCCCTCATGGCAAACAAAGCACAGGGTAGATAACGATGCCACTCCTTAGGTTTAAGGGAGCAAAGTTTACTTAAAATGGACTTGAGAAGCGAATGCTGGCTCTCAATCCTCCCATTACACCTGGGATGATAGGGTGTGGTGAAGAGAGGTTTCACTCCCAGAAGTTGGTACAGATGTTGCATTAAGTCAGATGTGAATTGTGTCCCACGGTCAGACAAAATTTCTCTAGGGATGCCCACTCTGGAGAAGATGGACAAAAGGGCTTCAGCCACCTCTGTAGTAGTTATGGTATTTAAGGGAACGGCTTCAGGGAAACCCGAAGCATAATCAACTAATGTTAATATATATCTATGTCCCCCAGATGTAAGTGGAGATAAAGGACCAACGATGTCAATAGCTACTCTTTCAAACGGTACCGTAAAGATAGGCATTTTGACCATAGGTACTCGCCTGGTACCTCGGGAGGATGACAGTTGGCAAACTTTACACGATCTACAATAGGTAGTGATATCTGAGGACATTTTTGGCCAAAAATAGGTTTCCCTAATTTTATTTAAGGTTTTACGATGCGAGAAATGTCCGGCCACTGGCAGGTCATGAGCCATTTTAAGAACAGTCTCTCTGCACTGACTTGGAACAACTAAGATGGAATAGTCTATCTCATCTGAATTTAATTTGAATACTGACTTGTACAAGATACCTTTTATATATTCAAATTTATATGAAAAGTTTTTCCTTTGGATAACTTGATTTTGTTTAGCGGCATTATGACAATTCTGAAGAGAAGGGCAATTACGTTGGAAATTGACAAAGGAATCCTTCGATTTATCTAAAGGCTTGAAGTCAGGGAAAATCAAAGGATGGACAGTAGGAGAAGCCTGGGCTTTGGTCTGAGCCCGAGTCAAGACATTTATAGTAACGGAGGTGATATCTTCACTTTCATCTAACAAGTGAACCGGTGATCCTACTACCTCGCTTTCGAGAGTAGCATCACTGGTTTTTAATCCCACATGAATATCGCGAGACATTGTCTCATCTGAACTTTCGAGGGGCTTCTCTGACTCTACAGGAAGAGGATCTGAAACACTTGTATCCATCTTTGGTGATGAAAGGTCAACCTCAGAAGGAAGAATGGCACCTTTTAATTACCTATTAGTACGGAGCAAGAAGTGATGGGAGCTAGTACGGCTTCAGACCAACCTGTGAACCATTTAGACCTAATGTAACAACGGATGGTAGGAAAAGTGTCCGTACGGCCCAAGTAGTCTGAAAGTATAGCAGAGGAATGAGTTTCTTTAAGGTTAGGGAACAGCTTATCAGAAATGACTATACATGTGCATCCAGTGTCTCGTAAAATGGTAGATACATTAAGTCCATTAACTGTTCCTGAACAGAAGGGTGCTTGGTCATTACAGTCTTTAAAACATCTTCCAACTTTTTGGACCTTCTTAGAATGACAATCTGGACGTTTATGTCCCTTAACACCACACAAATGACAAACAGGAATAAAAGAAGTCATTTTACTTTACACTAGAGGCTTTGATTTCTTAAGGTCTGATGATTATTATTACAATCAAGGGGAAGCGCTAAACCCGGAGGATTATACAGCGCCTGGGGGGGGGGATGTGGAAGGCATTCAGGCTTAATTTGGGGAACTGGAGCACAGATCCAATTCCCTAAATCAAGAGCCCCTCACCAACATCAAGGAACCTTCCTTGAGGGGTAAGGTCTGATGAACCCTTGCCCTTAGGGTTCGATCCCTTTAGGTCTTTATAGGAATTGTGAGCCTCAGCATACAGGTCAGCAGCCTCAGCAACTTCCTCAGCTTTAATCAGGTTACGTTCTCTGATGAATGTTCGTATCTGATGGGGAAGAGCTGTCAGGAACTGGTCAGCAACCATGAAGTCTCTAAGAGATTCATAACTGCGATCAATTCCTGAACTCTCTATCCAAAAGTCGAACAAACGAGTGTTACCTGTAACTGCTGAAAGTTCTGGCCAGGCTGTAAGGTGGCATACCTGAAATCTTTCCTGTAAGAATTAGTGGTTTTTTGATATGCTTTAAGGATTGCCTTCTTCAGTAGGTTATAATTACATATGATATCCTGCGGCAAAGTTGCATAGATATTCAAGGCTGTACCAGAAAATAACATTCCTAACCTGGTAGCCCAGGTGTCAGCAGGCCATTCACAGAGGGTAGCGGTATTTTCAAACCTGATAATGTAAGAAGTTATGTCATCCCCCTCTGTGAAGGGAGGTAAATTAGGTGTTGGAATATGTGCACTGACTGCACGTTGTTCCATTACTCCTTCCTCTAATTGTTGTTGTGTAAAAGTTAACTTTTTATTCTCTAATTCAAGGCGAGATTTTTCGAGCTCGCGATCCTTTTCTCTCTCTATTAACTCATGTTCTCTAGCTCTTTCCTCACGTTCTCTAGCTCTTTCCTCACGATCAAGTCTATCATGATCTGTTTTGTCTTCACGCTCTCTTTCTAACTGTCTTTCTTGGCTTTCTCTTTCAATTCTCTCTCTCTCTCTTTTCTCCTGTCTTTCAAGGTTCTCTTTCTCCTTTTTCTCTTCTCTTTCGATTTTCTCTCTCTCCTTTTTCTCTTCTCTTTCGATTCTCTCTCTCTCTCCTTTACTTCTTCTCTTTCCCTTTCTGTCTCTCTTCTCTCTCAATTCTCTCTCTTTCAAGTCTTTCCTGGATCTTAGCACTAATGAAAGATTCTAAATTTTTCCCTGTTATTCCTAACTTACTTCCAGCATTCATCCAAAACTGGTATTCCTCCATGCTTGCAAGAATAACTTAAACTATCAGGGGAAATGAAACGGGTATTAAAGAAAACGGAGGGTTCAATTCCTGCTCTGCTCAAACTGTAAATAAACCAGAGGGCTCGATCCCTGCTTCAATTAAACAACATGTAACGAAGGGTTCTATGCCGGCTCCGAGCAAACAGTAAGTAGAATGGGGTCACTTGACCATCCAATCTTCTCACCAACAAATCAAGAGTGTCCTATGACAGTTCCCTTGATATAATAAAGAGCTCAATGAAATAAATTGTCACTGGAAAATCTCGGGTCCCTAGAGTCTAATCCTCAAAAGTGTTTCAAGCTCATGGTGGCAGAATTAAATATTATATCCTGCCTGACTTGACTTACAATAAATTGAGACCATAACAATCACCAAATCTTTTAAATACCTGTACTGTAGTCCTACCATAGAGAATGATTACTCATGGCTGGATGGTAACCGTCTGTGGTATGCGGCGTTGAAGTTCCAATGGTAGATTCGAGATGGAGTTGAATCTTGATTCAGTAGAGTTGATCCTGGCAAGGTCGCCACTTGTGAAGGCTTACTCAGCCCTGTAACAACTTCAGTAAGTATTACTAAGGCTGGCTCCTCCTCAGGAAAATTAATGAATAGAAAAAGAAATAATAACAGACAAACATAAACACTTTATTATATAGAAATTTAAAATATAAAACACTTAAATATGAAATATTAATCCTACATTAAAGAAAATGAAAAATGAAAAATTTAAATGATAACTTAATTCAACGCTAATATATAAAGGGGTGTCTGGTGTTGGTGACACTGTGTTGTTGAAATCGTAGCCGTTGCTGATGATGGGGGATGGGGGTCGCAGGTGTTGGTTACGACCCACTGGCTAGTTCTTCACAGTAGATAGAGCCTTGAGTATTCTATCCCGATGACAGGAAAGCAGGTTCTTTACCGCTGCAATGATGTGGGGTTACGTCCTGCAATTTCACACAGGTGCACAGGTAATTAAATCCAAAATGGGGAAGTCTCTGGACGTTAGTCCTTCTCCATCATTTCTTCTCGTTGATTGACAGGTGACCCTCTCTGTCATCCAAGCTGGAAAGATAGACAGGTTACTCACTGCTTAAGAAATCACTCTCCATGGTAAGTACAATACCCAAAAGATGTGGTGATTATTACAACAGTCAACCTAGAGCAAGACTGAAAGGACTAAGTTTATTATTGGTCAAAAGTGACGCTTTCAACCAATAAATCCACTAGAATACAAGGCAGGCATGTACTTACAGTAGTGTTGGGAGCTGTGAGTCGAGTGATTTACTGTTTGACCAGAGCCCCACACGTCACCTTTCGGGGGGGGGGGGGGAAGAGGGAGGAGAAGGGATAGTGGGAGCTAGACTGACCCTACGTTAACAAGCAGCCGGCAATCAAACTATCACTTTAGGGGTGGGGGAGAAAAGGTGGGAGCTTGACTTACCCTACCTTAACAAGTAGCCGGCAATGAAACTATTGTTACTATATACTCCCTCTCTATTCCTATCTATTGAACTTTTCCCTCACAGCATACTAGTACTGCATACTAGTAATGCATACTAGTACTGCATACTAGTACTGCATACTAGTACTGCACACTAGTACTGCACACTAGTACTGCATACTAGTACTGCATACTAGTACTACACACTAGTACTGTATACTAGTACTGCATACTAGTACTGCATACTAGTACTGCATACTAGTATTGCATACTAGTACTGCATACTAGTACTGCATAATAGTACTGCATACTAGTACTGCACACTAGTACTGCATACTAGTACTGCATACTAGTACTGCATACTAGTATTGCATACTAGTACTGCATACTAGTACTGCATACTAGTACTGCATACTAGTACTGCATACTAGTACTGCATACTAGTACTGCATACTAGTACTACACACTAGTACTGTATACTAGTACTGCATACTAGTACTGCATACTAGTACTGCATACTAGTATTGCATACTAGTACTGCATACTAGTACTGCATACTAGTACTGCATAATAGTACTGCATACTAGTACTGCACACTAGAACTGCATACTAGTACTGCATACTAGTACTGCAAACTAGTATTGCATACTAGTACTGCATACTAGTACTGCATACTAGTATTGCATACTAGTACTGCGCACTAGTACTGCATACTAGTACTGCATACTAGTACTGCATACTAGTACTGCATACTAGTACTGCATACTAGTTTTGCATACTAGTACTGCATACTAGTACTGCATACTAGTACTGCATACTAGTACAGCATACCAGTACTGCATACTAGTACTGCACACTAGTACTGCACAGTAGTACTGCATACTAGTACTGCAAACTAGTACTGCATACTAGTCCTGCACACTAGTACTGCACACTAGTACTGCATACTAGTACTGCATACTAGTACTGCATACTAGTACTGCATACTAGTACTGCATACTGGTACTGCATACTAGTACTGCATACTAGTACTGCATACTAGTACTGCATACTAGTACTGCACACTAGTACTGCACACTAGTACTGCATACTAGTACTGCATACTAGTACTGCACACTAGTACTGCATACTAGTATTGCATACTAGTACTGCATACTAGTACTGCATACTAGTACTGCATACTAGTACTGCATACTATTATTGCATACTAGTACTGCATACTAGTACTGCATACTAGTATTGCATACTAGTACTGCATACTAGTACTGCATACTAGTACTGCATACTAATACTGCATACTAGTACTGCATACTAGTACTGCATACTAGTACTGCATACTAGTATTGCATACTAGTACTGCATACTAATACTGCATACTAGTACTGCATACTAATGCTGCATACTAGTACTGCACACTAGTACTGCATACTAGTACTGCATACTAGTATTGCATACTAGTACTGCATACTAATACTGCATACTAGTACTGCATACTAATACTGCATACTAGTACTGCACACTAGTACTGCGTACTAGTACTGCATACTAATACTGCATACTAGTACTGCATACTAATACTGCATACTAGTACTGCACACTAGTACTGCATACTAGTACTGCATACTAGTATTGCATACTAGTACTGCATACTAGTACTGCATACTAGTACTGCATACTAGTACTGCATACTAGTACTGCATACTAGTTTTGCATACTAGTACTGCATACTAGTACTGCATACTAGTACTGCATACTAGTACTGCATGCTAGTACTGCACACTAGTACTGCACAGTAGTACTGCATACTAGTACTGCATACTAGTACTGCATACTAGTACTGCACACTAGTACTGCATACTAGTACTGTATACTAGTTTTGCATACTAGTACTGCATACTAGTACTGCATACTAGTACTGCATACTAGTACTGCATACTAGTACTGCACACTAGTACTGCACAGTAGTACTGCATACTAGCACTGCATACTAGTACTGCATACTAGTACTGCATACTAGTACTGCATACTATTATTGCATACTAGTACTGCATACTAGTACTGCATACTAGTACTGCATACTAGTACTGCATACTAGTACTGCATACTAATACTGCATACTAGTACTGCATACTAGTACTGCATACTAGTACTGCATACTAGTATTGCATACTAGTACTGCATACTAATACTGCATACTAGTACTGCATACTAATACTGCATACTAGTACTGCACACTAGTACTGCATACTAGTACTGCATACTAGTATTGCATACTAGTACTGCATACTAATACTGCATACTAGTACTGCATACTAATACTGCATACTAGTACTGCACACTAGTACTGCATACTAGTACTGCATACTAATACTGCATACTAGTACTGCATACTAATACTGCATACTAGTACTGCACACTAGTACTGCATACTAGTACTGCATACTAGTATTGCATACTAGTACTGCATACTAGTACTGCATACTAGTACTGCATACTAGTACTGCATACTAGTACTGCATACTAGTTTTGCATACTAGTACTGCATACTAGTACTGCATACTAGTACTGCATACTAGTACTGCACACTAGTACTGCACAGTAGTACTGCATACTAGTACTGCATACTAGTACTGCATACTAGTACTGCACACTAGTTCTGCACACTAGTACTGCATACTAGTACTGCATACTAGTACTGCATACTAGTACTGCATACTAGTACTGCATACTAGTACTGCATACTAGTATTTCATACTAGTACTGCATACTAGTACTGCATACTAGTATTGCATACTAGTACTGCATACTAGTACCGCATACTAGTACTGCATACTAGTACTGCATACTAGTACTGCATACTAGTACTGCACACTAGTGCTGCACACTAGTACTGCACACTAGTACTACATACTAGTACTGCATACTAGTACTGCATACTAGTACTGCATACTAGTACTGCATACTAGTATTGCATACTGGTACTGCATACTAGTACTGCATACTAGTACTGCACACTAGTGCTGCACACTAGTACTGCACACTAGTACTACATACTAGTACTGCATACTAGTACTGCATACTAGTACTGCATACTAGTACTGCACACTAGTGCTGCACACTAGTACTGCACACTAGTACTACATACTAGTACTGCATACTAGTACTGCATACTAGTACTGCACACTAGTACTGCACACTAGTACTGCATACTAGTACTGCATGCTAGTACTGCATACTAGTACTGCATACTAGTACTGCATACTAGTACTGCATACTAGTACTGCATACTAGTATTGCATACTGGTACTGCATACTAGTACTGCATACTATTATTGCATACTAGTACTGCATACTAGTACTGCATACTAGTATTGCATACTAATACTGCATACTAGTACTGCATACTAGTACTGCATACTAATACTGCATACTAGTACTGCATACTAGTACTGCATACTAGTACTGCATACTAGTATTGCATACTAGCACTGCATACTAATACTGCATACTAGTACTGCATACTAATACTGCATACTAGTACTGCACACTAGTACTGCATACTAGTACTGCATACTAGTATTGCATACTAGTACTGCATACTAATACTGCATACTAGTACTGCATACTAATACTGCATACTAGTACTGCACACTAGTACTGCATACTAGTACTGCATACTAATACTGCATACTAGTACTGCATACTAATACTGCATACTAGTACTGCACACTAGTACTGCATACTAGTACTGCATACTAGTATTGCATACTAGTACTGCATACTAGTACTGCATACTAGTACTGCATACTAGTACTGCATACTAGTACTGCATACTAGTTTTGCATACTAGTACTGCATACTAGTACTGCATACTAGTACTGCATACTAGTACTGCATACTAGTACTGCATACTAGTACTGCACACTAGTACTGCACAGTAGTACTGCATACTAGTACTGCATACTAGTACTGCATACTAGTACTGCACACTAGTACTGCACACTAGTACTGCATACTAGTACTGCATACTAGTACTGCATACTAGTACTGCATACTAGTACAGCATACTAGTATTTCATACTAGTACTGCATACTAGTACTGCATACTAGTATTGCATACTAGTACTGCATACTAGTACTGCATACTAGTACTGCATACTAGTACTGCATACTAGTACTGCACACTAGTGCTGCACACTAGTACTGCACACTAGTACTACATACTAGTACTGCATACTAGTACTGCATACTAGTACTGCATACTAGTACTGCATACTAGTACTGCATTCTAGTATTGCATACTGGTACTGCATACTAGTACTGCATACTAGTACTGCACACTAGTGCTGCACACTAGTACTGCACACTAGTACTACATACTAGTACTGCATACTAGTACTGCATACTAATACTGCATACTAGTACTGCATACTAGTACTGCATACTAGTACTGCATACTAGTATTGCATACTAGTACTGCATACTAATACTGCATACTAGTACTGCATACTAATACTGCATACTAGTACTGCACACTAGTACTGCATACTAGTACTGCATACTAGTATTGCATACTAGTACTGCATACTAATACTGCATACTAGTACTGCATACTAATACTGCATACTAGTACTGCACACTAGTACTGCATACTAGTACTGCATACTAATACTGCATACTAGTACTGCATACTAATACTGCATACTAGTACTGCACACTAGTACTGCATACTAGTACTGCATACTAGTATTGCATACTAGTACTGCATACTAGTACTGCATACTAGTACTGCATACTAGTACTGCATACTAGTACTGCATACTAGTTTTGCATACTAGTACTGCATACTAGTACTGCATACTAGTACTGCATACTAGTACTGCATACTAGTACTGCACACTAGTACTGCACAGTAGTACTGCATACTAGTACTGCATACTAGTACTGCATACTAGTACTGCACACTAGTACTGCATACTAGTACTGCATACTAGTACTGCATACTAGTGCTGCATACTAGTACTGCATACTAGTACTGCATACTAGTATTTCATACTAGTACTGCATACTAGTACTGCATACTAGTATTGCATACTAGTACTGCATACTAGTACTGCATACTAGTACTGCATACTAGTACTGCATACTAGTACTGCATACTAGTACTGCTTTTTGTGCTGCACACTAGTACTGCACACTAGTACTACATACTAGTACTGCATACTAGTACTGCATACTAGTACTGCATACTAGTACTGCATACTAGTACTGCATTCTAGTATTGCATACTGGTACTGCATACTAGTACTGCATACTAGTACTGCACACTAGTGCTGCACACTAGTACTGCACACTAGTACTACATACTAGTACTGCATACTAGTACTGCATACTAGTACTGCATACTAGTACTGCACACTAGTGCTGCACACTAGTACTGCACACTAGTACTACATACTAGTACTGCATACTAGTACTGCATACTAGTACTGCACACTAGTACTGCACACTAGTACTGCATACTAGTACTGCATACTAGTACTGCATACTAGTACTGCATACTAGTACTGCATACTAGTACTGCATATTAGTACTGCATACTAGTATTGCATACTGGTACTGCATACTAGTACTGCATACTAGTATTGCATACTAGTACTGCATACTAGTACTACATACTCGTACTGCATACTAGTACTGCATACTAGTACTGCATACTTCAATATGGTTCAGACGTACACAGTGTACAGTGCCTTGAATGACTCCTTTCTAAGATGTCGTAACGCTGTTCTGAGGTTTGCCAGGCGCCCATTTGCTGCAGCAGTTATTTGGTTGATGTGCGCCTTAGATGTGCTCGGCATGTGAGTTTTAAAATATTTGACCTCCAATTCTTTACGACGTCTGCAGTCTTTTTTGTCCTTCCCCAAACTTCATGACTTTTCACTCGCTGGGGTTAAACTCCAGTAGTCATTTGTCGGACTAAAATTGTAGCTGTTCAGATCCCTTTGAAGGCTTACCTGATCCTCGCCCACTGTGTGTATACTTACCTAACTTACCTAGAGTATACCTGGAGAGGGGTTCGGGGATCAACGCCCCCGCGGCCCGGTCTGTGACCAGGCCTCATTGTGGCTCAGGGCCTGATCAACCAGGCTGTTACTGTTGGCCGTACCTAAACCGACATATGAACCACACCCCGGCTGATCAGGTACTGACTTTAGGTGCCTGTCCAAACCCTTCTTGAAGACAGCCAGGAGTCTATTGGTAATCCTCCTTATGTATGCTGGGAGGCAGTTGAACAGTCTTGGGCCCCTGACGCTTATTGTGCTGTCTCTTATTGTGCTAGTGGCACCCCTGCACTGGACTCTTTAAGCTGCTCTGTTATTCTTCGCCTTCGCCTATATAGGGAGCGCTTCTCTCTTTCGAGTGCCACAGAGTTAAGTTCTTCTGGACATGGGTTTGGATCCGTGTTGCTTAGGATATCTTGTCAGCTTATTTCATTTAGGACCTGGCTGACTTGGTCCCACCTAACTCTGCTTTCAGAATATTGGCTCCAGTTCCTGGATCAGCCTTTCAATCATCACTCAGTTGCTCTTCTTAGTAGTCAGTCTGTTTTTCTCTTCGTACCTTGTTGTGAATATGTGTAATCGAATTTCCAAACCTCCAGCCTCAAATCATGGAACGAGTGAGGTTTAAAACCATGGCGAGTGAGTCTTAAAATTCACAGGCCATTGCGTTAACCACTCGAGCAGCTGGCTCTAATAAGATTATAGCTGGTGTGGGATTCATCTATAGTAACCTGCATTTATGGTCACAGTGGTGGCCCATGCTAACCTCCCTATGGCGTATAAAAATGTGGCTAGTTGGATGAATCTTATTAGAGCCAACTGGCCCAGTGGTTAGCGCACTGGCTGGTGGGGTTCAAACCTCACCCGTTCCGTGGTTTGTTTGCAATCATGTTATGATGATTTCGTGAGTTGCCAGCGTTTCTCAGGTAATAAAATCATGCTTCGGATTCTTGCAAGAACTGCATTGTAGGTACGACGAGGAAGTGAGAGACAGAAAATAACAGGGGAAAAGAAACTGAAGAGGAAGAAAATAAGAGAAAAGAGACACAAAGTGAATTACGAATATTGTTTAACGACTTTCCACTTCATATATTTTTTAAATCTATTTATGAAATTTTTTGCGTAACCCTCGATCGGTCTTCTGTGGACCCCTCGAATGATCTTCTGTGGACCCCTCGATCGGTCTTCTGTGAACCCCCTCGATCGGTCTTCTGTGGACCCCTCGAATGATCTTCTGTGGACCCCTCGAATGATTTTCTGTGGACCCCTCGAATGATCTTCTGTGGATCCCCCAACAGAACGCTTCCGGACCAAAGAAGAGTTATTTGCAGAACCTTTACAAGGTATTCCTGCTTCTCAACAGGTCTTCGCGGACTCGAGTTTATACAGCAACGGTCTACAAGACCAGTGTCAAGAGACTCTTACTCTCTCATCTCTGTGACTGGTGGTAAACCAGTGAATTATCTCCAATTACCCCGTGTGCCTAATCAGGTGCTTGGTTACCTATTGTTGTGACTACCTATTGCTGAGATCACTATTACTGAGATACCTATTACGGAGGTCTATTACGAAGATTACGGAGATTA
>NC_091306.1:27250086-27260086 GCF_038502225.1 Cherax quadricarinatus | reverse complement strand
GATGATGGAATATGTAGCAACAAAATGCAAGGAGGCTGAGGAGAGGTTTGTACCCAAGGGTAACAGGAGTAATGAAAAAGCCAGGATGAGCCCATGGTTTACCCAAAGGTGCAGGGAGGCAAAAACCAAGTGTGCTAGGGAATGGAAGAAATATAGAAGGCAAAGGACCCAGGAGAATAAGGAGAACAGTCGTAGAGCCAGAAACGAATATGCACAGATAAGAAGGGAGGCCCAAAGACAATATGAAAATGACATAGCAGCGAAAGCCAAATCTGACCCGAAACTGCTGTACAGCCACATCAGGAGGAAAACAACAGTCAAGGACCAGGTAATCAGGCTAAGGAAGGAAGGAGGAGAGACAACAGGAAATGACCGTGAAGTATGTGAAGAACTCAACAAGAGATTCAAAGAAGTGTTCACAGAGGAGACAGAAGGGACTCCAGAAAGACGGAGAGGTGGGGCACACCACCAAGTGCTGGACACAGTGCACACAACCGAGGAAGAAGTGAAGAGGCTTCTGAGTGAGCTAGATACCTCAAAGGCAATGGGGCCAGATAACATCTCCCCATGGGTATTGAGAGAGGGAGCAGAGGCGCTATGTGTACCCCTAACAACAATATTCAATACATCTATCGAAACAGGGAGACTGCCTGAGGCATGGAAGACAGCAAATGTAGTCCCAATCTTTAAAAAAGGAGACAGACATGAAGCATTAAACTACAGACCAGTGTCACTGACATGTATAGTATGCAAAATCATGGAGAAGATTATCAGGAGAAGAGTGGTGGAACACCTAGAAAGGAATGATCTCATCAACAGCAGCCAGCATGGTTTCAGGGACGGGAAATCCTGTGTCACAAACCTACTGGAGTTCTATGACATGGTGACAGCAGTAAGACAAGAGAGAGAGGGGTAGGTGGATTGCATTTTCTTGGACTGCAAGAAGGCGTTTGACACAGTTCCACACAAGAGATTGGTGCAAAAACTGGAGGACCAAGCAGGGATAACAGGGAAGGCACTACAATGGATCAGGGAATACTTGTCAGGAAGACAGCAGCGAGTCATGGTACGTGGCGAGGTGTCAGAGTGGGCACCTGTGACCAGCGGGTTCCCGCAGGGGTCAGTCCTAGGACCAGTGCTGTTTCTGGTATTTGTGAACGACATGACGGAAGGAATAGACTCTGAGGTGTCCCTGTTTGCAGATGACGTGAAGTTGATGAGAAGAATACACTCGATCGAAGACCAGTCAGAACTACAAAGGGATCTGGACAGGCTGCAGACCTGGACCAGCAATTGGCTCCTGGAGTTCAATCCCACCAAGTGCAAAGTCATGAAGATTGGGGAAGGGCAAAGAAGGCCGCAGACGGAGTACAGTCTAGGGGTCAGAGACTACAAACCTCACTCAAGGAAAAAGATCTTGGGGTGAGTATAACACCAGGCACATCTCCTGAAGCGCACATCAACCAAATAACTGCTGCAGCATATGGGCGCCTAGCAAACCTCAGAACAGCATTCCGACATCTTAATAAGGAATCATTCAGGACCCTGTACACCGTATACGTTAGGCCCATATTGGAGTATGCGGCACCAGTTTGGAACCCACACCTAGCCAAGCACGTAAAGAAACTAGAGAAAGTGCAAATGTTTGCAACAAGACTAGTCCCAGAGCTAAGAGGTATGTCCTACGAGGAGAGGTTAAGGGAAATCAACCTGACGACACTGGAGGACAGGAGAGATAGGGGGACATGATAACGACATACAAAATACTGAGAGGAATTGACAAGGTGGACAAAGACAGGATGTTCCAGAGATTGGACACAGTAACGAGGGGACACAGTTGGAAGCTGAAGACACAGATGAATCACAGGGATGTTAGGAAGTATTTCTTCAGCCACAGAGTAGTCAGTAAGTGGAATAGTTTGGGAAGCGATGTAGTGGAGGCAGGATCCATACATAGCTTTAAGCAGAGGTATGATAAAGCTCACGGCTCAGGGAGAGTGACCTAGTAGCGATCAGTGAAGAGGCGGGGCCAGGAGCTCGGACTCGACCCCCGCAACCTCAACTAGGTGAGTACAACTAGGTGAGTATATACACACACACACACACACACACACACACACACACACACACACACACACACACACACACACACACACACACACTCACACACACACACACGCACACACACACACACACACACACACACACACACACACACACACACACACACACACACACACACACACATACACACACGCACGCACATACACACGCACACACACACACACATACACAGGACTTCACACCTTTCTGTAAACTGATCTGATAACCCTCTAACATTCCACTATCCACTACTTCCCCCTCCCCCCTCTCTTTCTCTCTCTCTCTCTTAATACCTATCTCTCTACATATCTCTCTCCCTACCTATCTCTCTCTACCTATCTCTCTCTTTACCTATCTCTCTCTCTCTCCCCTCTCCCATCTCTCCCCTCTCCCATCTCTCCTCTCTAACATCTCTCCCCTCTAACAACTCTCCCCTCTCAAACATCTCTTCCCCTCTCATTATCCCTCCACTCTCCCATTTCTCATCTCTCTCTCCCCTCTCTCTCCCCCTCTCCTCTCTCTCCCCCTTTCTCCCCCTCTCTCCTCCTCTCTCCCCCTTCTCCCCTGTCTCTCCCCCTCTCTATCCCCTCTCTTTGCCCCCTCTCTCCCCTCTCTTCTCTCTCTTCTCTCTTTTCTTTTTTTTTTTTTTTTACACAGGGTTTGACAAGGTTATGGATCCCTAGCTTTATTGACAAGCTATTTACAGGTTAAGGATTCCTAACTTTATTGGCAAGCTAAGAGCTGTTACCTACATCAGCTCATTTGAAAGCATTTTTATTGTTATGAGACATACAAGTAGGGAACAGGATGAAGTTGGAGCCATCTGTGGGCCAGCATTTTCATTTGATCAACTGACTTTATCTCGTTGACATCATTATGCTGTACGAATGAGTTCCATACTCTAATCATCCTGGGTATGTATGATCTCAGATGGAGTGATGTTCTGGAGAAGGGTACAGCCAGAGTGAAGTTGCTGCTTTCTGCCCGTCTTGTGGCATAAAAGCTTGTTTCACGCTGTTCTCGAAGTGGATCCAAGTGTGGTATTTTGACAATATTGGCCTTGTACATAACAGTAAGGCCACCCACATCCCTCCTATGTTGAAGGCTCTGCTGAAATGACAGATCTATCCAGGATGGGTCCAGGCGAGAGATGAGACGTCTTGCTCTGTTCTCTACTCTGTCAAGCAGTCGCAGATGAGAGGGGAGGGGGGCAGGCAAACCAAGAAAGTGGAGCATACTCAAGGTGTGAGCGTACTTGTGTCTCGTACAGGATCTTGCAACCCCTACTGTCAAGTAGATGCGAGATACGGCGAAGTGCTGTAAGCTTCCTGGCTGCCTTGTTTGCAAGATTTACAACATGGTTCTTCACGGTTAGTTTGGAGTCAAATTTCACCCCAAGGATATCAACTTCTCTCTCTCTCTCTCTCTCTCTCTCTCTCTCTCTCTCTCTCTCTCTCTCTCTCTCTCTCTCTCTCTCTCTCTCTCTCTCTCTCTCTCTCTCTCTCTCTCTCTCTCTCTCTCTCTCTCTCTCTCTCTCTCTCTCTCTCTCTCTCTCTCTCTCTCTCTCTCTCTATCTCTCTTTCTCCCATCTCCTCTCTCTCCCCTCTCTCTCTTCCATCTCCCCCCTCTCTCCACCTTCTCCCTTGTCTCTCCCCCTTCTCCCTTGTCTCTCCCCCTGTCTCTCCCCTCTCTTTGACCCCTCTTTCCCCTCTCTTCTCTCTCTCTCTCTCTCTCTCTCTCTCTCTCTCTCTCTCTACACAGGGTTTGACAAGGTTAGGATCCCTAGCTTTATTGACAGCTATTTACAGGTTAAGGATTCCTAACTTTATTGGCAAGCTAAGAGCTGTTACCTACATCAGCTCATTTGAAAGCATTTTTATTGTTATGAGACATACAAGTAGGGAACAGGATGAAGTTGGAGCCATCTGTGAGCCAGCATTTTCATTTGATCAACTGACGTTATCTCGTTGACATCATTATGCTGTACAGATGTGTTCCATACTCGAGTCATCCTGGGTATGTATGATCTCAGATGGAGTGATGTTCTGGAGAAGGGTACAGCCAGAGTGAAGTTGCTGCTTTCTGCCCGTCTTGTGGCATAAAAGCTTGTTTCACGCTGTCCTCGAAGTGGATCCAAGTGTGGTATTTTGACAATATTGGCCTTGTACATAACAGTAAGGCCACCCACATCCCCTCCTATGTTGAAGGCTCTGCTGAAATGACAGATCTATCCAGGATGGGTCCAGGCGAGAGATGAGACGTCTTGCTCTGTTCTCTACTCTGTCAAGCAGTCGCAGATGAGGAGGGGGCAGGCAAACCAAGAAAGTGGAGCATACTCAAGGTGTGAGAAAACGTACTTGTGCCTCGTACCAGGGATCTTGCAACCCCTACTGTCAAGCAGATGCGAGATACGGCGAAGTGCTGTAAGCTTCCTGGCTGCCTTGTTTGCAAGATTTACAACATGGTTCTTCATGGTTAGGTTTGGGAGTCAAATTTCACCCCAAGGATATCAACTTCTTCTCCAGGTGCCAACATCGTCCCATTCATCCTTATTACTGCACCAGCATTACCATCATGGTGCCTAGAGACGATCATCATTTGCGTTTTCTCAGGTGCAAATGTTACTTGCCATCTATTTCCCCAAGCTGATATAGGCTCTCAGCTGGTGATTGATGTAGCTTAGCGCAGCTGGCATTTCTTCTCTTGGATAAGTGAATGTCAGTGTACAGTCGTCTGCATATGCATGTGATTCTGGGATGAGATGAAGAAGGTCGTTGAAGTAGACATTCCATAACAGTGGACCCAGCACACTTCCTTGTGGAACGCTTGCCCCAATAGGATGCCTTGCTGATTCCGTTCCATTGAGGACTACACTTAGAGATCTACCATGAAGGTAATCACTGAGGAGACATAGCGTAGAGCCTGCAATTCCCAGTGCTTGAAGTTTTGCTGGTGCCACACCCGGTCGAAAGCGCCAGCAATGTCCAGTGCTACCACACAGCTGACTTTGGATTCATCCAGTGACTGGTGCCACTTAGTGGAGAGGTTTAACAACAGATCAGCAGCAGAGTAACCTTTCCTGAAGCCATATTGACGATCACAAAGTAGTGAGTGGTAGTCAAAAAAATCTGTCATTTGTCTTGAGATTATTGTCTCAAGGATCTTACCAGCGATTGACAGGAGTGACACTGGTCTGTAGTTGCTGATTTCTGCTCTGCTCTTCTTTTTTGTGAACAGGGACTACATTTGCCTCTTTCCATGGAGGGCCATTTGCACTGTACTAGGCAGTGCTGAAAGATGCGAGTTAGAGGTGCTGCTAGCTCGTCTGCACATCTTCTCAACAATCTTGGGCTCAACTTGTCTCTCTCTCTCTCTCTCTCTCTCTCTCTCTCTCTCTCTCTCTCTCTCTCTCTCTCTCTCTCGCTCTCGGTCTCTCACCCCTTTTCCCTTCTCACTCTCTCTCCCCCGTCTCTCCTTCTACCTTTCCCTTCTCTCTCTTTCTCTCTCTCTCTCTCTCACTCTTTTCCCTTTCAAAAAAAAAAAGAAAAAAGTAAAAAGAAAGGGAAGAAAAGGGAAAAAAAGAAGGAAAAAGAAAAAAATGTTGGGTAGTGGAAGGAACCAGGGATCAGATGAGAATGGTTCTGGTAGGGAGGAGTGGATGGAGGAGCAGTGGAAAAGGATGGAACAAGAGTGGGAGAGAAAATTAGGAGAGCTTTCTGAAAAAAATGGAGACAAAGCTATCTGTGAAATTAGAGAAGAGGTTGGAGAAGGAGAAAAAGAATTGGGAGGCAGAAGTCGAAACTGCAGTAGCCAGGATAAGGGTCCTAGAAGATGAGGTAAACAGGCTGAAGCAAGTTACAGGGGCAGTGACCAGAGAAGACACAGCATATGAAGCTGAGAGGCCGAACAGGAAGGAAGGAGATATGAATTATGCTAAGGTCAAATCAGCCTGCCAATAAGAGCCAAGGAGTGAAAGGGGAGAGCAGCTGGGTGCAGATGGAGAGGGTGATAGGTCAAATGCAGAGACACAACCATGCTACCAAGAGCCACTGGAAAAAAACAAGGGAGAAAATGACCACATACAAACAGGAATCAGAGTCGTGATGAATGGTTTGAAAAACCGACAAGTTGAAGATTGAGACACTTATGCAACATATGGGAATCTTTATTCAGGAAACGTTTCACCACACAGTGGCTTCATCAGTCCAATACAAAGTAGAAAGGCGTAAGGAGAGGAGGAGTTTGAGGTAATCAGTCCCTCAGCATGGAGTCGATGTGTTCAGTCCATCAATCTTGAAGAATGTACAGCATAGGGCCGTAGACGTGGCTTATATACTGTAGTGAGGTGAGGCGAAGCAGGAGGAGGCGGGGTCATAGTGCTACCATCCACTAGTCGAAGTATGTCTTCGTCCAAGGGTTGGACAAGTGTTTAGGAATTCTTTGTAACAAGATCCCATGATGCTGCAGTGTCTGACAGGAGTGATGAATGGTTTGAAAAACCGACAAGTTGAAGATTGAGACACTTGTGCAGCATATGGGAATCTTTATTCAGGAAACGATTCGCCACACAGTGGCTTCATCAGTCCAATACAAAGTAGAAAGGCGTAAGGAGAGGAGGAGTTTGAGGTAAACAGTCCCTCAGCCTGGAGTCGATGTGTTCAGTCCATCAAACTTCAATTCTTCAACACTTGTCCAACCTTTGGACGATGACCTACTTCGACTAGTGGATGGTACCACTATGACCCCACCTCCTCCTGCTTCGCCTCACCTCACTACAGTATATAAGCCACGTCTATGGCCCTATGCTGTACATTCTTCAAGATTGATGGACTGAACACATCGACTCCAGGCTGAGGGACTGATTACCTCAAACTCCTCCTCTCCTTACGCCTTTCTACTTTGTATTGGACTGATGAAGCCACTGTGTGGCGAAACGTTTCCTGAATAAAGATTCCCATATGTTGCACAAGTGTCTCAATCTTCAGGAATCAGAGTCACAGAGGGAGAGGCAATGGGAGGAGGAAAGGGCAAAATCAGTGTTTATCCATGGGCTTCAGGAGAGAGAGGAAAGGACACACACTGAAAGACGGCAGGCAGAAAGAAAGGAGATTGAGAACATCATAAATAGGTGAAGAAGACATGGACGAGATTGTAAATTTTCAGAGAATAGGAGGGTACTTGAAGGAGAGAAAACGACCGATCAAGCTGATTCTCAGGACAGAAACAGTGCAGAACAGCAGCCTCCAAGAGAAACCATGGTTGAAGTACTCAGAAGAGTATAAGAGGATGTTCTTAGACGGAGACAGAACACAAACAGAACGACAGCAGCTGAGGGAGAGGACAAAAAAGCGAAAGGAGCTAGGAAAGGAGACAAGGACGGAACCAGCACAGGTCAATCAGAGCAGGATAGAGCAGCAAGAGCAAGCACACACAGAACCATCCTCAGAACCCCACAACCTATCACACCATCCCAACCCAACACCCAGCTATAGAATCCAACAGTATACTACCAGGTCTCCCACCCTCACAGGCCCCCCAAACCACAGTGATGGAGAGGAAACTGAAGGTATGGTACACAAATGCTGATGGAATAGCAAATAAGTGGGAGGAGTGGCACGAAAGAGTCAAAGAGGCATCACCGCACATCATAGCTCTCACAGAAACCAAGCTTACAGGTATGATAACAGATGCCATCTTTCCAGATCTTGAGGAATGACAGAGGGAACAGGGAAGTGGAGGAGTGGCACTGCTGGACAAAAACCGATGGAATTTTGATGAGCTGGAGAGAGGAGACAGTGGAGAAGCAAGCAATTACATAGGAGAAACGCTTCACTCCGGAGGTCCCAAAGTGGTAATTGCAGTGATGTATAACCCACCACAGAACAGCAGGAGGCCAAGGCAAGAGTATGATGAGAGCAATAGAGCCATGGTTGACACACTGGCTGTAGTGGCCAGAAGAGCTCATGCATGCAGGGCAAAGCTCCTGATCATGGGTGACTTTAACCACTAGGAAATTGATTGGGAAAACTTGGAGCCACATGGGGGCCAAGATACATGGAAGGCTAAGATGATGGAGGTGGTACTGGAAAGGTTCATGTACCAACACGTAAGGGACACTACAAGAGAGAGAGGAGAGCATGAACCAGCAAGACTGGACCTAGTATTCACCTTGAGAAGTGCAGATATTGAGAACATCACATACGAAAGACCCCTTTGGGCCAGGGATCATGTGGTTTTAAGCTTTGAATACACAGTAGAGCTACAAGTGGAGGGGGAAGCAGGAAGGCCAGGACGAATGAAGCCAAACTACAAGAAAGGGGACTACATGGGAATGAGGAACTTCCTGGACGGGGTTCAGTGGGACAGAGAACTGGCAGGGAAACCAGTTAATGAGATGATGGAAAATGTATCAACCATGTGCAAGGAGGATGAGGAGTGGTTTGTACTCAAGGATAACAGGAATAATGAAAGAACCAGGATGAGTCCATGGTTCACCAAAAGGTGCAGGGAGGCAAAAACCAAGTGTGCTAGGGAATGGAAGAAATATAGAAGGCAAAGGACCCAGGAGAATAAGGAGAGCAGTCATAAGAGCCAGAAATGAATATGCACAAATAAGAAGGGAGGCCTAACGACAATATGAAAACGACATAGCAGCGAAAGCCAAATCTGACCCAAAGCTGTTATACAGCCACATCATGAGGAAAACAGCAGTCAAGGACCAGGTAATCAGGATAAGGAAGGAAGGAGGAGAGACAACAAGATATGACCATGAAGTATGTGAGGAACTCAACAAGAGATTCAAAGTGTTCACAGAGGAGACAGAAGGGGCTCCAGAAAGACGGAGAGGTGGGGTACAGCACCAAGTGATGGACACAGTACACTCAACTGAGGAAGAACTGAAGAGGCTTCTGAGTGAGCTAGATACCTCAAAGGCAATGGGGCCGGATAACATCTCTCCATGGGTCCTGAGATAGCGAGCAGAGGCGCTATGTATACCCCTAACAACAATATTCAATACATCTATCGAAACAGGGAGATTGTCTGAGGCATGGAAGACAGAAAATGTACTACCAATCTTTAAAAAAAGGAGACAGACATGAAGCACTAAACTACAGACCAGGGTCACTGACATGTATAGTATGCAAAGTCATGGAGAAGATTATCAGGAGAAGAATGGTGGGACACCTAGAAAGGAATGATCTCATCAATAGCAGCCAACATGGTTTTAGGGAAGGGAAATCCTGTGTCACAAACCTACTGGAGTTCTACGACATGGTGCCAGCAGTAAGACAAGAGAGAGACGGGTGGGTGGATTGAATTTTCTTGGACTGCAAGAAGGCGTTTGACACATTTCCACATAAAAGATTAGTGCAAAAACTGGAGGACCAAGGGAAGGCATTACAATGGATCGGGGAATACTTGTCAGGAAAATAACAGCGAGTCATGGTACGTGGCGAGGTGTCAGAGTGGGCACCTGTGACCAGCGGGGTCCCACAGGGGTGAGTCCTAGGACCAGTGCTGTTTCTAGTATTTGTGAACGACGTGACGGAAGGAATAGACTCTGAAGTGTCCCTGTTTGCAGATGACGTGAAGTTGATGAGAAGAATTCATTCGATCGAAGACCAGGCAGAACTACAAAGGGATCTGGACAGGCTGGAGATCTGGTCCAGCAATTGGTAAGCAGCAGTTGGAGTATGCGTCACCAGTCTGGAGCCCACACCTAGCCAAGCACGTAAAGAAACTAGAGAAAGTGCCAGAGCTAAGAGGTATGTCCTACGAGGAGAGGTTAAGGGAAATCAAGTTGACGACACTGGAGGACGGGAGAGATAGGGGGGACATGATAACGACATACAAAATACAGAGAGGAATTGAAAAGGTGGACAAAGACAGGATGTTC
>NC_091306.1:27237586-27245086 GCF_038502225.1 Cherax quadricarinatus | reverse complement strand
CAATATTTTCACCTGGTTCACCTCGATATCTTCACCTGGTCCACATCGATATCTCCACCTGGTCAACTTCGATATCTCCACCTGGTCCACCTCGATATCTCCACCCGGTCCATCTCGATATATTCACCTGGTTCACTTTGATACCTCCACCTGGTTCACCTCGATATCTTCACCTGGTCTACCTCAAAATCTTCACCTGATCTACCTCAATATCTTCACCTGTTCCACCTCGACATCTCCACCTGGTCCACCTCGATATCTTCACCTGATCCACCTCAATATCTTCACCTGGTTCACCTCGATATCTTCATCTGGTCCACATCGACATCTTCACCTGGTCCACCTCGACATCTCCATCTGGTCTACCTCGGTGTCTCCACCCTGTCCACCTCGATATCTTCACCTGCTCTACCTCAGTACCTTCCCCTGGTCCACCTCGATATCTCCACCTGGTCCCCCTCGATATCTCCACCAGGTCCACCCCGATATCTCCACCCGGTCCATCTCGATATCTTCACCTGGTTCACTTAGATACCTCCACCTGGACCACCTCGATATCTCCACCTGGTCCACCTCGATAACTCCACATGGTACACCTCGATATCTCCATCTGGTCCACCTCGATATCTCCACCTGGTCCACCTCGATATATCCACCTGATCTACCTCATTATCTTCACCTGGTCCACCTCGATATTTCCACCTGATGCACATCAAAATCTTCACCTGGTTCATCTCGATAACTTCACCTGGTCCACCTCGACATCTTCACCTGGTCCACCTCAATATCTTCACCTGATCTACCTCATTATCTTCACCTGGTCCACCTCGACATTTCCACCTGATCCACATCAATATCTTCATCTGGTCTACCTCAATATCTTCAGCTGGTCCACCTCGATGTCTTTTCCTGGTCCACCTCGATATCTTCACCTGATCCACCTCATTATCTTCACCTGGTCCACCTCGATATCTTCACCTGGCCCATCTCGATATCTTCACTTGATTCACCTCAATATCTTCACCTTGTCCACCCCAATATCTTCACATGGTCTACCTCAATATCTTCACCTGGTCCAGCTCGATATCTCCGCCTGGTCTACCTCGATATCTTCACCTCGTCCACCTCGATATCTCCACCTGGTCCTCCTCGATATCATCATCTGGTCCAACTCAATATTTTCACCTGGTCTACCTCAATATCTTCACCTGCTCCACCTCGATATCTCCACCTGGTCCACCTCGATATCTTCATCTGGTCCACTTAGATACCTCGACCTGGTCCCCCTCGATATCTTCATCTGGTCCACCTCGATATCTCCACCTGGTCCTCCTCGATATCATCATCTGGTCCAACTCAATATTTTTACCTGTTCCCCATCAATATCTTCACCTGGTCCTCCTCGATGTCTACACCTTGTCCACCTCGATATCTCAACCTGGTCCACCTCGATATATTCACATGGTCCAAATCAACATCTTCAACTGGTCTACCTCAGTATCTTCACCTGGTCCATCTCGATATCTTCACCTGGTCCACCTCGATATCTCCACCTGGTCCACCTCGATATCTCCACGTGGTCCACCTCGATATCTTCACTTGGTCCACGTCAATATCTTCACCTGGTCCACTTCAATATCTCCACCCTGTCCACCTCGATATTTTCACTTGGTCCACCTAGATATCGCCAGTCGGTCCATCTCGATATCTTCACCTGGTTCACTTAGATATCTCCACGTGATCCACCTCGATATCTCCACCTGGTCCACCTCGATATCTCCACCTGGTCCACCTCGATATCTCCTCCTGGTCCACCTAAAAACTTTCACCTGATCTACCTCAAAATCTTCACCTGGTCCACCTCGATATCTCCACCTTGTCCACATCGATATCTTCACCTGATCCACCTCAATATCTTCACCTGCTTCACCTCGACATCTTCACCTGGTCCACCTCAATATCTTTACCTGGTCCACCTCGATATTTTCACCTGGTCCACCTCAATATCTTCATCTGTTCTACCTCAATATCTTCTGCTGGTTCACCTCGATGTCTTCTCCTTGTCCACCTCGATAACTTCACCTGATCCACCTCATTATCTTCACCTGGTCCATCTCGACATCTTCACCTGGTTCACCTCGATATCGTCACCTGGACCACCTCAGTATCTTCACCTTTTCCACCTCAATATCTTCACATCGTCCACCTCGATAACTTCATCTGGTGCACCTCAATACCTTCACCTGGTCGTCCTCAATATCTTCACTTGGTCCACCTCATTCTCTTCAACTGGTAGACTTCAATATCTTCATGAAGTCCACCTCATTATCTTCACCTGGTCCACCTCGATATCTTCCCCTGGTCCACCTCGATGTCTCCACCTGGCCCACCTCAATATCTACATCTGGTCCACCTCAATATCTTCACCTGTTCCACCTCAATATCTTCACCTGGTCCATCTCGAAATCTTCACCTGGTCCACCTCGATATCTACACCTGGTCCACCTCGATATCTCTACCTGGTGCACCTCGATATCTTCACCTGCTCCACCTCAACATCTTCAACTGGTCTACCTCAGTATCTTCACCTGGTTCACTTAGATACCTCCACGTAATCCACCTCGATATCTCCACCTGGTCCACCTCGATATCTCCACCTGGTCCTCCTCGATATCTCCACCTGGTCCACCTCCATATCTCCTCCTGGTTCACCTCGATATCTTCACTTGGTCCACCTCAAATCTTCACCTGTTCTACCTCAATATCTTCACCTTGTCCACCTCGATGTCTCCACCTGGTCCACCTTCATGTGTTCACCTGATCCCCCTCAATATATTCACCTGTTCCACCTCGACATCTTCACCTGGTCCACCTCAATATCTTCACCTGGTCCACCTCAATATCTTCACCTGGTCCACCTCAATATCTTCACCTAATCTACCTCAGTATCTTCACCTGGGCCACCTCGGTATCTTCACCTGGTCCCCTTCAATATCTCAACCTTGTACACCTCGATATCTCCACCTGGTCCACCTCAAAATCTTCACCTTGTCCACCTCAATATGTTCACCTTGTTCACCTCAATATCTTCACCTGGTCCACCTCAATATCTTTCACCTTGTCCATCTCAATATCTTCACCTTGTCCACCTAAATATCTTCACCTTGTCCACCTCGATATCTCCACCTGGCCCACCTCGATATCTTCACCTGGTCTACCTCAGTATCTTCACCTGGTCCACCTCGATATCTTCACCTGGTCCACCTCGATATCTCCACCTAGTCCACCTCGATATCTCCACCTGGTCAACCTCAATATCTTCACCTGGTCTACTTAAATATCTTCACCTTGTCCACCTCAATATCTTCACCTGGTCCACCTCAATATCTTCACCTTGTCCACCTCAATATCTTCACCTTATCCACCTCGATATCTCCACCTGGTCCACCTCCATATCTTCACCTGGTCCACCTCAATATCCTCACCTGGTCTACTTCAATATTTTCACCTGGTCCACTTCGATATTTCCACCTGGTCAACCTCAATATCTTCACCTGGTCTACTTCAATATTTTCACCTGGTCCACTTCGATATTTCCACCTGGTCCACCTTAATGTCTTCATCTGGTCTACCTCAATATCTTCTCTTGGTCTACCTCGATGTCTCTACCTGTTCCACATCGATATCTTCACCTGATCCACGTCAATATTTTCACATCGTCCACCTCGATATCTTCACCTGGTCCACCTCAATTCCGTCACCTAGTCATCCTCAATATCTTCACCTGCTCCACCTCAACATATTCAGCTGGTCCTCCTCATTATCTTCACCTGGTCCACCTCGATATCTTCACCTGGTTCACATCGATGTCTCCACCTGGTCCACCTCTATATCTTCATCTGATCCACCTCAATATCTTCACCTGTTCCACCTCAATATCTTCACCTGGTCCACCTCGATATCTTCACCTGGTCCACCTCGATGTCTCCACCTGCTCCACCTCGATATCCCCACCTGGTCCACCTCAATATCTTCACCTGTTCCACTTTAATATCTTCACTTAGTCCATCTCGATATCTCCACCTGGCCCACCTCGATATCTCCAAGTGGTCCACATCAACATCTTCACCTGGTCTACCTCATTATCTTCACCTGGTAAACCTCAATATCTTCATGTGGTCCACCTCATTATCATCACATGGTCCACCTCGGTATCTTCACCTGGACCACTTCGATATCTCCACCTGGTCCACCTCAATATCTTCATCTGGTCCACCTCATTATCTTCACCTGTTCCACCTCAGTATCTTCACCTGGTCCACCTCGATATCTTCAAATGGTTCACCTCGATATCTTCACCTGGTGCACCTCAATATCTTCACCTTGTCCACCTCGATATCTCCACCCGGTCCACCTCGATATCTTCACCTGATCCACCTCAATATCTTCACCTGGTTCACCTCGATATCTTCACCTGGTCCACCTCGACATCTTCACCTGGTCCACATCAATATCATCACCTGGTGCACCTCGATATCTTCACCTGGTCTACCTCAGTATTTTCACCTGGTCCACCTCGATATCTTCACCTGGTCCACCTCGATATCTCCACCTGGCCCACCTCGATATCTTCACCTGGTCCACCTCGACATCTTCACCTGGTCCACATCAATATCATCACCTGGTGCACCTCGATATCTTCACCTGGTCTACCTCAGTATTTTCACCTGGTCCACCTCGATATCTTCACCTGGTCCACCTCGATATCTCCACCTGGCCCACCTCGATATCTCCACCTGGTCCACCTCGATATCTTCACCTGGTCTACTTCAATATCTTCACCTTGTCCACCTCGATATCTCCACCCGGTCCACCTCGATATCTTCACCTGGTCTACTTCAATATCTTCACCTTGTCCACCTCGATATCTCCACCCGGTCCTCCTCAATATCTTCACCTGGTTCACCTCGATATCTTCACCTGGTCCACCTCGACATCTTCACCTGGTCCACATCAATATCATCACCTGGTGCACCTCGATATCTTCACCTGGTCCACCTCAATATCTTCAACTGGTCTACCTCAGTATTTTCACCTGGTCCACCTCGATATCTTCACCTGGTCCACCTCGATATTTCCACCTGGCCCACCTCGATATCTCCACCTGGTCCACCTCGATATCTTCACCTGGTCTACTTCAATATCTTCACCTTGTCCACCTCAATATCTTCACCTTGTCCACCTCAATATCTTCACCTTGTTCATCTCGATATCTCCATCTGGTCCACCTCGATATCTTCGCCTGGTCTACCTCAGTATCCTCACCTTGTCCACCTCAATATCTTCACCTTGTCCACCTCAATATCTTCACCTTGTTCATCTCGATATCTCCATCTGGTCCACCTCAATATCTTCACCTAGTACACCTCGATATCTTCTCCTGGTCCACCTCAATGTCTTCACCTAGTCCACATCCATATCTTCACATGGTCCACCTCAATATCTTCACCTAGTACACCTCGATATCTTCTCCTGGTCCACCTCAATGTCTTCACCTAGTCCACATCCATATCTTCACATGGTCCACCTCGATATCTCCATTTGGTCAACCTCAATATCATCACCTTGTCCACTTCCATATCTTCACCTTGTCCACCTCAATATCTTCACCTTGTCCACTTCATTATGTTCACTTCATCCACCTCCATATCTTCACCTTGTCCACCTCGATATCTCCACCTGGTCCACTTCAATATCTTCACTTGGTCCACTTCAATAGCTTCACCTGGTCCACCTCAGTATCTTCACCTTGTCCACCTCAATATCTCCACCTGGTCCACATCAATATCTTCACCTTGTCCACCTCAATATCTCCACCTGGTCCACATCAATATCTTCACCTTGTCCACCTCGATATATTCACATTGTCCACCTCCATATCTTCACCTTGTCCACCTCAATATCTTCACCTTGTCCATCTCAATATCTTCACCTGGTCAACCTCAATATATTCACCTTGTCCACCTCAATATCTTCACCTGTTCAACCTCAATATCTTCACCTGATCAACCTCCATATCTTCACCTTGTCCACCTCAATATCTTCACCTGATCAACCTCCATATCTTCACCTGGTCCACTTCAATATCTTCACCTTGTCCACCTCAATATCTTCACCTGGTTCACATCAACATCTTCACCTGATCAACCTCCATATCTTCACCTTGTCTTCCTTAATATCTTCACCTGGTTCACCTCCATATCTTCACCTTCAAGGATCACAACAGTGCCACTATCGCACGTGCAATGATAATGATAGGATGGATAATGAGAACGTTCAAAATTAGAGATGCCAAGCCAGTGATGATCCTTTTCAAATCACTTGTTCTCTCTAGGCTGGAATACTGCTGTACATTAACATCTCCATTCAAAGCAGGTGAAATCGCAGATCTAGGGAGTGTACAGAGATCCTTTATTGCACGTATAAGTTCTGTCAAGCACCTTAGCTACTGGGAACGCTTGGAAGCACTTGACTTGTACTCGTTGGAACGCAGGAGGGAGAGATATATCATAATCTACACTTGGAAAATCCTGGAAGGAATGGTCCCAAATCTGCACACAGAAATCACTCCCTACGAACGTAAAAGACTGGGCAGGCGATGCAAAATGCCCTCAATTAAAAGTAGGGGCGCCATTGGTACACTAAGGGAAAACACCATAAGTGTCCCTGGCCCAAGACTGTTCAACAGCCTCCCATCAAGCATTAGGGGAATTGCCAATAAACCCCTGGCTGCCTTCAAGAGAGAGCTGGACAGATACCTAAAGTCAGTGCCGGATCAGCCGGGCTGTGGCTCGTACGTTGGACTGCGTGCGGCCAGCAGTTACAGCCTAGGTAAGACACATATGCAACAGTTAGGTATCTTTATTATGAAACGTTTCGCCTACACAGTAGGCTTCTTCAGTCAAGTACAGAAAAGTTGATAGAAGCAGAAGATACTTGAAGACGATGTAATCAGTCCATCTCCCTTAAAGTTTTGAGGTGGTCAGTCCCTCAGTCTGGAGACTGTGTGTCTTACCTAACACCCTGTCGGTATTTTATACCATTTTAATGTTCAGTAACAGCCTAGTTGATCAGGCCCTGATCCATCGGGAGGCCTGGTCATGACCGGGCCGCGGGGGCGTTGATCCCCGGAATAACCTCCAGGTAACCTTAATGCCTTCACCTGGTGCACCTCAATATCTTCACCTGGTCCACCTCCATATCTTCTGGTCCCCCTCAACACGTAATAACATCGACACCTTCATACCGACTCACTTAGATAAATTTCCGTTTGAAGAATAAAGGGAAACAAAGTCAGTATCGCGGCTGGAACAATGCAATGGAACAATGCACCAAAACCCCGCACTTAGGATGACGTTTCGGTCCGTCCTGGACCGAAACGTCATCCTACTTTTATTGCCCAATTCACGACTAGGGCGATAAAAGTAAAGAAGGGCTCTG
>NC_091306.1:27220086-27235086 GCF_038502225.1 Cherax quadricarinatus | reverse complement strand
TACAACATTGTGCTTGTGAGGGAAAAGTTCAACAGATAGGAGTATCGAGCAAGTATATGGTAACAATAGTTTGATTGCCGGCTGCTTGTTAAGGTAGGGTAAGTCTAGCTCCCGCTATCCTCCCCCTTCCCCCCCCCCCCCCCGAAAGGTGACGTGTAGGACTCTGGTCAAGCAGTAATCACTCGACTCACAGCTCCCAGCACTACTGTAAGTACATGCCTGCTCATATTTTAGTGGACTTATTGGTTGAAAGCTTCACTTTTGACCAATAATAAACTTAGTCCCTTCAGCCTTGATATTTCATAAATATTTTAATAATCACCACGTCTTTTAGGTATTGTACTTATCATGGAGAGTGATTTCTTAAGCAGTGGGTAACCTGTCTCTCTTCACAGCTTGGAATGACAGATTGGGTCACTTGCCAACCAACGAGAAGAATTGAAGGAGACGGACTAACGTCCTGATCTACCTACCTGTTATGTACGCCAACGCAGGACATAACCCCTCATCATAGCAGTGGTAACGAACCTGCTTTCCTGTCATCTGGATTAATTATTCACGGCTATAGACTCTGTGAAGAACGAGCCGGTGGGTTGCCACCAACACCTGCAACCTCCCCCCCCCCCACATCATCAGCAACGGCTACGATTTCAACAACACACAGTGTCACCAACACCAGACACCCCATTATCACTATATATATATATATATATATATATATATATATATATATATATATATATATATATATATATATATATATATATATATATATATATTAGTGTTGAGTTCAAATGTCATTTTTTCATTTCATTTTTCATTTTTCTTTCAAATAGGATACACCTTTCATGTTCACTGTTTTATGTTTGCTTTAATAAATAATAAAGTGTTTATCTTTGTGAATTATTATTTCTTATTCTATTCATTAATTTTCCTGAGGAGGAGCCAGCCTTGGTAATACTGTCTGAAGTTGTTACAGGGCTGAGTAAGCCTTCACAAGTGGCGACCTTGCCAGGATTCGCTCGACTGAATCAAGATTCAACTCCATCTCGAATCTACCATTGGAACTTCAATGCTGCATACCACAGACGGTTACCACCAGCCATGAGTAATCATTCTCTATGGTAGGACTACAGTACAGGTATTTAAAAGATTTGGTGATTGTTATAGTCTTAATTTATTGTAAGTCAAGTCAGGCAGGATATAATAGTTAATTCTGCCACCTTTTGTTCGAGCTTGAAACACTTTGGAGGATTAGACTCTAGGGACCCGAGATTTTCCAGTGACAATTTGTTTCATTGAGCTCTTTATTATATCAAGGGAACTGTCGTAGGACACTCTTAATTTGTTGGTGAGAAGATTGGATGGTCAATGGACCCCATTCTACTTACTGTTTGCACGGAGCCGGCATAGAACCCTTCGTTTTCATTAATACATTGTTTAATTGAAGCAGGGATCGAGCCCTCTGGTTTATTTACAGTTTGCGCGGAGCAGGAATTGAACCCTCCGTTTTCTTTAATACCAGTTTCATTTTTCCCTGATAGTTTAAGTTATTCTTGCAAGTATGGAGGAATACCAGTTTTGGATGAATGCTGGAAGTAAGTTAGGAATAACAGGGAAAAATTTAGAATCTTTCATTAGTGCTAAGATCCAGGAAAGACTCGAAAGAGAAAGAATTGAGAGAGAAGAGAGACAGTTAGAAAGGGAAAGAGAAGAGGAAAAGGAGAGAGAGAGAATCGAAAGAGAAGAGAAAAAGGAGAAAGAGAACCTTGAAAGACAGGAGAAAAAGGAGAGAGAGAGAATTGATATAGAAAGCCAAGAAAGACAGAAAGAGAGCGTGATAGACTTGATTGTGAGGAGAGAGCTAAAGTATGTGAGGAACAAGTTAAATTAAGAGAACTAAGGGGAAGAGCAAAGGATAGAGAGCGTGAGGAAAGAGCTAGAGAACGTGAGGAAAAAGCTAGAGAACATGAGTTAAGAGAGAGAGAAAAGGATCGTGAGCTTGAAAAAGCTCGCCTTGAATTAGAGAATAAAAAGTTAACTTTTACACAACAACAATTAGAGGAAGGAGTAATGGAACAACGTGCAGTCAGTGCACATATTCCAACACCTAATTTACCTCCCTTCACAGAGGGGGAAGACATTACTTCATACATTATCAGGTTTGAAAATACCACTACCCTCTGTGAATGTCCTGCTGACACCTGGGATACCAGGTTAGGAATGTTATTTTCTGGTACAGCCTTGAATATCTATGCAACTTTGCCGCAGGATATCATATGTAATTATAACATACTGAAGAAGGCAATCCTTAAAGCATATCAAAAAACCACAAATTCTTATAGGAAAGATTTCAGGTATGCCACCTTACAGCCTGGCCAGAACTTTCAGCAGTTACAGGTAACACTCTTTCGTTTGTTCGACTTTTGGATAGAGAGTTCAAGAATTGATCACAGTTATGAATCTCTTAGAGACTTCATGGTTGCTGACCAGTTCCTGACAGCTCTTCCTCACCAGATACGAACATTCATTAAATAACGTAACCTGATTAATGCTGATGAAGTTGCTGAGGCTGCTGACTTGTATGCTGAGGCTCACAGTTCCTATAAAGACCTAAAGGGATCGAACCTTAAGGGCAATGGTTCGCCTGAACCAAAGATTAAGAAGCCTACAGTAGAAAAAATGTCACCAGCTATTATACCAACATGTCATCGGTGTGGTGGTATCGGACATAAACGTCCAGATTGTCCTTCCAAGAAAATAGAGAAAGTTGATAGATGTTTTGTTGTCGGTAATGACCAAGCACCCTTCTGTTCAGGAGCAGTTAATGGTATAAATGTCTCAGACATATTACGTGACACTGGATGTACGTGCATCATAATTTCGGACAAACTGCTCACTTACTTTAAAACCTCTCATGTGTCCTCTATTCTTTCAGATTACTTGGGTCGTGAAAATACTTTCCCTACAATACGTTGTTACTTGAAAACTAAATGGTTCACCGGTTGGACTAATGCGGTACTAGCCCCAATTACTTGTTCTATAACAGTGGGTAACATTAAAGGTGCCATTCTTCCTTAGGAGGCGGATCTTTCGTCACCACCCATGGATCTAAGTTTTCCAGCTCTTCTTCCTTGCAAGTTAAATAATCCCCTTAACAATTCCGCACCAGAAGCGTATTGTCTCGTACTGTTCATTTGGGGGTGGAAATAGATGATACTGCTCTCGATAGTGAGGTAGCAGGATCACCTGTCCACTCGTCGGGTGAAAGTAAGGGTATTGCCTCCGGCACTCTCAATGTTTTGACTAGGGCTCAGACCATAACCCTGGCTTCTCCTACCTCCTCTTCTCCCACCATAAGTCCTTTTATTTCCCCAGATTTTATGTCCAAGGATGACTTGGTCAATTTACAGCGCAATTGCCCTTCACTTTGGGATTGTTATAATCAAGCTTTTAACAACAAAGTTATCCACGGGAGATACGTATCTCATAAGTTCGAATATATTAATGGTGTCTTATATAAATCTGTATTTAAATCTCATTCTTCAGTGATAGATTATTCCCTCCTTGTTGTTCCTAAACCATGTCGAGAGACTGTTCTTCAAATGGCTCATGATTTGCCAGTGACCAAACACTTGGCCCATCGTAAAACGTGGCATAAGCTCAAACACACTTATTTTTGGCCAAGCATGTACTCTCAGGTGACAAAGAAGTATAGTTCTTGCAATAGGTGTCAGGTGCTTACTGCACAAAATACACACACTCCTAGTTCCTGTATGTTTATTAAATCTAAAACTTCCCTCCTGCAGAAACGAGATACTCCACCATAGAAAAGGAATGTTTGGCCCTTGTGTGGGGTATCTCCAAACTTAAATTTTATTTGCTGGGAAAAGAATTCATTTTAGAAACGGTTCATCTAATTATTTCTCTGACTGGTTAAGTCGTGACAGTCAGTAGAAGTTTTGTTGCCTTACGCGACTTCCACATGTTAGAACTTTTTCCTCGCCTATTCTTCTTATACTCCTTGACTATAAGTCTTGGTATGGGGGAGTGTGAGGGAAAAGTTCAGCAGATAGGAGTATCGAGCAAGTATACGGTAACAATAGTTTGTTTGCCGGCTACTTGTTAAGGTAGGGGAAGTCTAGCTCCCTCTATCCCCCCCTTTTTCCCCCACCCCGAAAGTGATAGTTTGATTGCCGGCTGCTTGTTAAGGTAGGGTAAGTCTAGCTCCCTCTATCCCCCTCTTCCTTCCCCACCCCGAAAGGTGACGTGTGGGGCTCCGGTCAAGCAGTAATCACTCGACTCACAGCTCCCATATTTTAGTGGACTTATTGGTTGAAAGCTTCACTTTTGACCAATAATAAACTTAGTCTTTTCAGCCTTGATATTTCATAAATATTTTAATAATCACCACGTCTTTTAGGTATTGTACTTATCATGGAGAGTGATTTCTTAAGCAATGGGTAACCTGTCTCTCTTCACAGCTTGGAATGACAGATTGGGTCACCTGCCAACCAACGAGAAGAATTTAAGGAGACGGACTAACGTCCTGAGACGTCCCATGTTGGATCTACCTACCTGTTATGTACGCCAACGCAGGACATAACCCCTCATCATAGCAGTGGTAACGAACCTGCTTTCCTGTCATCTGGATTAATTATTCACGGCTATAGACTCTGTGAAGAACGAGCCGGTGGGTTGTCACCAACACCTGCAACCTCCCCCCCCCCCACATCATCAGCAACGGCTACGATTTCAACAACACACAGTGTCACCAACACCAGACACCCCATTATCACTATATATATATATATCTTAGCGTTGAGTTCAAATGTCATTTTTTCATTTCATTTTTCATTTTTCTTTCAAATAGGATATACATTTCATGTTTCACTGTTTTATGTTTGCTTTAATAAATAATAAAGTGTTTATCTTTGTGAATTATTATTTCTTTTTCTATTCATTAATTTTCCTGAGGAGGAGCCAGCCTTGGTAATACTGTCTGAAGTTGTTACAGGGCTGAGTAAGCCTTCACAGTGCTTATTGTAGAAATAATAATAATAATAATAATAATAATAATAATAAGAAGAAGAAGAATATACTACTACTACTACTACTACTAATAATAATAATAATAATAATAAGAAGAAGAAGAATATACTAATAATAATAATAATCCTAGGTATTAGGTTGGTAGACAGCAACCACCCAGGGAGGTACTACCGTCCTACCAGGTGAGTCTGAAACAGAAGCCTGTAATTGTTGTACATGATGGTGGGATTGCTGGTGTTTTTTTGCTGTTTTATAAACATACAAGATTTCAGGTACGTCTTGCTACGTCTACTTACACTTAGGTCACACTACACATACATGTACAAGCATATATATATATACACACACCCCTCTGGCTTTCCTTCTATTTTCTTGATAGTTCTTGTTCTTGTTTATTTCCTCTTATCTCCATGGGGAAGTGGAACAGAATTCTTTCTCTGTAAGCCATGCGTGTTGTAAGAGGCGATTAAAATGCCGGGAGCAAAGTGCTAGTAACTCCTTCTCCTGTAACTAAATTTAATAGGAGAAAGTTTCGTTTTTCTTTTTGAGTCACCCTACCTCGGTGGGATACGGCCGCTTTGTTGAAAATAATATAATAATAATAATAATAATAATAATAATAATAATAATAACAAGAAAGATAGAGAGAAAGAGAGACAGTGAGGGAAGGAGTTGGAGGTAATGAAAGAGATATCAGACCAAAAAGAAAAAAAATGATCTGATCCAAATCATTATTAATCTCTCTCTCACACACTTTCTCTCTCTCTCTCTCTCTCTCTCTCTCTCTCTCTCTCTCTCTCTCTCTCTCTCTCTCTCTATCTATCTATCTATCTATCTATCTATCTATCTACTTATCTACGTCTCTCTCTCTCTCTATCTCTCTCTCTCTCTTCTTAATGTAATTCTTTATTATATGAAACATACACTAAGTAATCACGGATACTTAGACATGCAGCCATACAAACAGGGAATTATAGACATAGAACAGAGTTCATAACAGGAGCGTGTGCTTCGGTGTGTCCAGGATTTGGTAAATAACATCCAAGTGCCGTTTCAAAAATAACAAAAGAGAAGCATAACAAGTGTTGCCTCGCATGGAAACTCTTTACAACTGGAATTCACATGCAAATGATATGCAAATGAGCTGTGGCAGGCAACGGGGGGCTCGCTGCATGTGTGTTTTTATATTGTGTGGCTTGTGTTTTCAATAGTTCTGAAGCTGTGTATGTGTTTTTATATTGCGTGAGGTGTGTATTCAGTAGTTCTGAAGCTGTGTATGTGTTTCGCATAGTCCTGTAAATGCAAAAGGGGGTTTCTCTATACCGGGTATTTTTATTTACCCTCCTGCCGCTTCTCTATGCTTCCTGACTCCCTCCTGCCGCCTCTCTGTGCTTCCAGACTCCCTGCTGCCGCCTCGCTGTGCTCCCTAACTCCCTGCTGCCGCCTCTCTGTGCTCCCTAACTCCCTGCTGCCGCCTCTCTGTGCTTCCAGACTCCCTGCTGCCGCCTCGCTGTGCTCCCTAACTCCCTGCTGCTCCCTAACTCTCTGTGCTTCCTAACTCCCTGCTGCCGGCTCTCTGTGCTTCCTAACTCCCTGCTGCCGCCTCTCTGTGTTCCCTAACTCCCTGCAGCCGGCACTCAGTGCTCCCTAACTCCCTGCTGCCGCCTCTCTGTGCTCCCTAACTCCCTGTTGCCGCCTCTCTGTGCTTCCTAACTCCCTGCTGCCGGCACTCAGTGCTTCCTAACTCCCTGCTGCCGGCACTCAGTGCTTCCTAACTCCCTGCTGCCGCCTCTCTGTGCTCCCTAACTCCCTGCTGCCGGCACTCAGTGCTTCCCAACTCCCTGCTGCCGCCTCTCTGTGCTCCCTAACTCCCTGCTGCCGCCTCTCTGTGCTCCCTAACTCCCTGCTGCCGGCACTCAGTGCTTCCTAACTCCCTGCTGCCGGCACTCAGTGCTTCCTAACTCCCTGCTGCCGCCTCTCTGTGCTCCCTAACTCCCTGCTGCCGGCACTCAGTGCTTCCTAACTCCCTGCTGCCGGAACTCTGTGCTTCCAGACTCCCTGCTGCCGCCTCCTTGTGCTCACTAACTCCCTGCTGCTCCCTAACTCTGTGCTTCCTAACTTCCTGCTGCCGCCTCTCTGTGCTTCCTAACTTCCTGCTGCCGCCTCTCTGTGCTTCCTAACTCCCTGCTGCCGCCTCTCTGTGCTTCCTAACTTCCTGCTGCCGCCTCTCTGTGCTTCCTAACTCCCTGCTGCCGCCTCTCTGTGCTTCCTAACTCCCTGCTGCCGCCTCTCTGTGCTTCCTAACTTCCTGCTGCCGCCTCTCTGTGCTTCCTAACTTCCTGCTGCCGGCACTCTGTGCTTCCTAACTTCCTGCTGCCGCCTCTCTGTGCTTCCTAACTTCCTGCTGCCGCCTCTCTGTGCTTCCTAACTTCCTGCTGCCGGCACTCTGTGCTTCCTAACTTCCTGCTGCCGGCACTCTGTGCTTCCTAACTTCCTGCTGCCGGCACTCTGTGCTTCCTAACTCCCTGCTGCCGCCTCTCTGTGCTCCCTAACTCCCTGCTGCCGGCACTCAGTGCTTCCTAAGTCCCTGCTGCCGGCACTCAGTGCTTCCTAACTCCCTGCTGCCGGAACTCTGTGCTTCCAGACTCCCTGCTGCCGCCTCCTTGTGCTCACTAACTCCCTGCTGCTCCCTAACTCTGTGCTTCCTAACTTCCTGCTGCCGCCTCTCTGTGCTTCCTAACTCCCTGCTGCCGCCTCTCTGTGCTTCCTAACTTCCTGCTGCCGCCTCTCTGTGCTTCCTAACTTCCTGCTGCCGCCTCTCTGTGCTTCCTAACTTCCTGCTGCCGCCTCTCTGTGCTTCCTAACTTCCTGCTGCCGGCACTCTGTGCTTCCAGACCCCCTGCTGCCGCCTCTCTGTGCTCACTAACTCCCTGCTGCTCCCTAACTCTCTGTGCTTCCTAACTTCCTGCTGCCGGCACTCAGTGCTTCCTAACTCCCTGCTGCCGCCTCTCTGTGTTCCCTAACTCCCTGCAGCCGGCACTCAGTGCTCCCTAACTCCCTGCTGCCGACACTCAGTGCTTCCTAACTCCCTGCTGCCGACACTCAGTGCTTCCTAACTCCCTGCTGCCGACACTCAGTGCTTCCTAACTCCCTGCAGCCGGCACTCAGTGCTTCCTAACTCCCTGCTGCCGACACTCAGTGCTTCCTAACTCCCTGCTGCCGACACTCAGTGCTTCCTAACTAGCTGCTGCCGACACTCAGTGCTTCCTAACTCCCTGCTGCCGACACTCAGTGCTTCCTAACTCCCTGCTGCCGACACTCAGTGCTTCCTAACTCCCTGCTGCCGACACTCTGTTTCCTAACTCCCTGCTGCCGACACTCAGTGCTTCCTAACTCCCTGCTGCCGACACTCAGTGCTTCCTAACTCCCTGCTGCCGGCACTCAGTGCTTCCTAACTCCCTGCTGCCGACACTCAGTGCTTCCTAACTCCCTGCTGCCGACACTCTGTGTTTCCTAACTCCCTGCTGCCGACACTCAGTGCTTCCTAACTCCCTGCTGCCGACACTCAGTGCTTCCTAACTCCCTGCTGCCGACACTCAGTGCTTCCTAACTCCCTGCTGCCGACACTCTGTGTTTCCTAACTCCCTGCTGCCGACACTCAGTGCTTCCTAACTCCCTGCTGCCGACACTCAGTGCTTCCTAACTCCCTGCTGCCGACACTCAGTGCTTCCTAACTCCCTGCTGCCGGCACTCTGTGCTTCCTAACTCCCTGCTGCCGCCTCTCTGTGCTTCCTAACTCCCTGCTGCCGCCTCTCTGTGCTTCCTAACTCCCTGCTGCCGCCTCTCTGTGCTTCCTAACTCCCTGCTGCCGCCTCTCTGTGCTTCCTAACTTCCTGCTGCCGCCTCTCTGTGCTTCCTAACTTCCTGCTGCCGCCTCTCTGTGCTTCCTAACTCCCTGCTGCCGCCTCTCTGTGCTTCCTAACTTCCTGCTGCCGCCTCTCTGTGCTTCCTAACTCCCTGCTGCCGCCTCTCTGTGCTTCCTAACTTCCTGCTGCCGCCTCTCTGTGCTTCCTAACTTCCTGCTGCCGCCTCTCTGTGCTTCCTAACTCCCTGCTGCCGCCTCTCTGTGCTTCCTAACTTCCTGCTGCCGCCTCTCTGTGCTTCCTAACTCCCTGCTGCCGCCTCTCTGTGCTTCCTAACTTCCTGCTGCCGCCTCTCTGTGCTTCCTAACTCCCTGCTGCCGCCTCTCTGTGCTTCCTAACTTCCTGCTGCCGCCTCTCTGTGCTTCCTAACTTCCTGCTGCCGCCTCTCTGTGCTTCCTAACTCCCTGCTGCCGCCTCTCTGTGCTTCCTAACTTCCTGCTGCCGCCTCTCTGTGCTTCCTAACTCCCTGCTGCCGCCTCTCTGTGCTTCCTAACTTCCTGCTGCCGCCTCTCTGTGCTTCCTAACTCCCTGCTGCCGCCTCTCTGTGCTTCCTAACTCCCTGCTGCCGCCTCTCTGTGCTTCCTAACTTCCTGCTGCCGGCACTCTGTGCTTCCTAACTTCCTGCTGCCGCCTCTCTGTGCTTCCTAACTCCCTGCTGCCGCCTCTCTGTGCTTCCTAACTTCCTGCTGCCGCCTCTCTGTGCTTCCTAACTCCCTGCTGCCGCCTCTCTGTGCTTCCTAACTTCCTGCTGCCGCCTCTCTGTGCTTAGTAACTCCCTGCTGCCGCCTCTCTGTGCTTCCTAACTTCCTGCTGCCGCCTCTCTGTGCTTCCTTACTCCCTGCTGCCGCCTCTCTGTGCTTCCTAACTTCCTGCTGCCGCCTCTCTGTGCTTCCTAACTTCCTGCTGCCGCCTCTCTGTGCTTCCTAACTTCCTGCTGCCGCCTCTCTGTGCTTCCTAACTTCCTGCTGCCGCCTCTCTGTGCTTCCTAACTCCCTGCTGCCGCCTCTCTGTGCTTCCTAACTTCCTGCTGCCGCCTCTCTGTGCTTCCTAACTCCCTGCTGCCGCCTCTCTGTGCTTCCTAACTTCCTGCTGCCGCCTCTCTGTGCTTCCTAACTTCCTGCTGCCGCCTCTCTGTGCTTCCTAACTCCCTGCTGCCGCCTCTCTGTGCTTCCTAACTTCCTGCTGCCGCCTCTCTGTGCTTCCTAACTCCCTGCTGCCGCCTCTCTGTGCTTCCTAACTCCCTGCTGCCGCCTCTCTGTGCTTCCTAACTTCCTGCTGCCGCCTCTCTGTGCTTCCTAACTTCCTGCTGCCGCCTCTCTGTGCTTCCTAACTCCCTGCTGCCGCCGCTCTGTGCTTCCTAACTTCCTGCTGCCGCCTCTCTGTGCTTCCTAACTCCCTGCTGCCGCCTCTCTGTGCTTCCTAACTCCCTGCTGCCGCCTCTCTGTGCTTCCTAACTTCCTGCTGCCGCCTCTCTGTGCTTCCTAACTTCCTGCTGCCGGCACTCTGTGCTTCCTAACTTCCTGCTGCCGGCACTCTGTGCTTCCTAACTTCCTGCTGCCGCCTCTCTGTGCTTCCTAACTTCCTGCTGCCGCCTCTCTGTGCTTCCTAACTCCCTGCTGCCGGCACTCAGTGCTTCCTAACTCCCTGCTGCCGACACTCAGTGCTTCCTAACTCCCTGCTGCCGACACTCTGTGCTTCCTAACTTCCTGCTGCCGGCACTCAGTGCTTCCTAACTCCCTGCTGCCGGCACTCAGTGCTTCCTAACTCCCTGCTGCCGACACTCAGTGCTTCCTAACTCCCTGCTGCCGACACTCAGTGCTTCCTAACTCCCTGCTGCCGGCACTCAGTGCTTCATAACTCCCTGCTGCCGCCTCTCTGTGCTCCCTAACTCCCTGCTGCCGGCACTCAGTGCTTCCTAACTCCCTGCTGCCGGCACTCTGTGCTTCCAGACTCCCTGCTGCCGCCTCCTTGTGCTCACTAACTCCCTGCTGCTCCCTAGCTCTCTGTGCTTCCTAACTTCCTGCTGCCGGCACTCGGTGCTTCCTAACTCCCTGCTGCCGACACTCTGTGCTTCCTAACTCCCTGCTGCCGCCTCTCTGTGCTTCCTAATTCCCTGCTGCCGACACTCTGTGCTTCCAGACTCCCTGCTGCCGCCTCTCTGTGCTCACTAACTCCCTGCTGCTCCCTAACTCTCTGTGCTTCCTAACTTCCTGCTGCCGGTACTCTGTGCTCCCTAACTCCCTGCTGCTGGCACTCAGTGTTCCTAACTCCCTGCTGCCGCCTCTCTGTGCTTCCTAACTCCCTGCTGCCGGCACTCAGTGCTCCCTAACTCCCTGCTGCCGGCACTCTGTGCTTCCTAACTCCCTGCTGCCGGCACTCTGTGCTTCCTAACTCTCTGCTGCCGACACTCTGTGCTTCCTAACTCCCTGCTGCCGCCTCTTTGTGCTTCCTAACTCCCTTCTGCCGGCACTCAGTGCTTCCTAACTCCCTGCTGCCGCCTCTCTGTGCTCCCTAACTCCCTGCTGCCGGCACTCAGTGCTTCCTAACTCCCTGCTGCCGCCTCTCTGTGCTCCCTAACTCCCTGCTGCCGCCTCTCTGTGCTCCCTAACTCCCTGCTGCCGGAACTCAGTGCTTCCTAACTCCCTGCTGCCGCCTCTCTGTGCTTCCTAACTACCTGCTGCCGCCTCTCTGTGCTCCCTAACTCCCTGCTGCCGGCACTCTGTGCTTCCTAACTACCTGCTGCCGCCTCTCTGTGCTTCCTAACTACCTGCTGCCGCCTCTCTGTGCTTCCTAACTACCTGCTGCCGCCTCTCTGTGCTTCCTAACTACCTGCTGCCGCCTCTCTGTGCTTCCTAACTACCTGCTGCCGCCTCTCCGTGCTTCCTAACTTCCTGTTGTTCCTCAAGAAACTAGCGTTCTTTGGAAGCCATTTGATATAGAAATGAGCTCATTTTTTCATTGTTTTTCCTCACCGTTGATAGTATACAAGTATTCCACTTCAACGCTCACTCTTTGAAGCAAATATTTGACTTATTTTTAAGTTCTCGTGATAACGGAGCATTAAGTATTTACTAATGCATTTAGTAAATGGTTTTTCACCGGATTTGTTGTTTACACATTCTCTCGTATTTCTCACTCTGATAAATGTTACCATGATGTGAGGATTAGAGACTGTTTCTTCGATATTTTCCAGGTATATACCACTAGGTATATATATATATATTCTGAGGTATATTAATGACGTCCATTTCAAGGGTTTTTGCCAGGTGTTTAGTTGTGACGTGTGGTTCGACGAGAAGAGTGAAGGTTCTGTATGTGTTCTAGAGGTACTTCTCACCTGTCTTTAAAAGTATTAGTTTTATGCAGAGCTTATTGCAACACCATCCATTCCTAGAACCTACTATGAAGCCTTCTATTCCTAGAACCTATCGCAATACCAACCATTCTTAGAACCTACTGCAATACCACTCATTGTTAGAACCTTTTGCAACACCACCTTTTGTTAGAACCTTTTGCAACCGCGCATTCCTAAACCTTACTGCAACACCGCCCGTTGCTAGAGCTTATTATACCACAACCCTTTCCTAGAGCCAATTGCAAAACCACTTCCTACTCGCAGAGCAGGAAGTACTAGGTGCTGTGGTTCACAGTGCAGGAAGTACAAGGCGCCGTGGTTAGCAGCGCCGGAAGTACCAGGTGCAGTGTTTCGCAGCGCAGGAAGTATCAGGTGCTGTGCCTTGAAGCACAGTATGTACCAGGTGGTATCGTACGCAGCGCAGGAAGTAGCAGGTGCTGTGGCTCACAGCGCAGGAAGTACCAGGTGCTTTTATTCACAGCACAGGAAGTACCACGTGCTGTGGTTCGTAGCGCAGAAAGTACCAGGTGCTGTGGTTCACAGCGCAGGAAGTACCAGGTGCTGTGGTTCACAGCGCAGGAAGTACCAGGTGTTGTAGTTCACAGCGCAGGAAGTACCAGGTGTTGTAGTTCATAGTGCAGGAAGTGCCAGGTGCTGTGATTCACAGCGCAGGAAGTACCAGGTCTGGTTTACAGCGCAGGAAGTACCAGGTGCTGTGATTCTCAGCGCAGGAAGTACCAGGTACTGTGGTTCACAGCGCAGGAAGTACCAGGTGCTGTGGTTCACAGCGCAGGAAGTACCAGGTGTTGTAGTTCATAGTGCAGGAAGTGCCAGGTGCTGTGATTCACAGCGCAGGAAGTACCAGGTCTGGTTTACAGCGCAGGAAGTACCAGGTGCTGTGATTCTCAGCGCAGGAAGTACCAGGTGCTGTGGTTCACAGTGCAGGAAGTACCAGGTGCTGTGGTTCACAGTGCAGGAAGTGCCAGGTGCTGTGATTCACAGCACAGGAAGTACCAGGTGCTGTGATTCTCAGCGCAAGAAGTACAAAGTGCTGTGGTTCACAGCGCAGGAAGTACCAGGTGTGGTTCACAGCGCAGGAAGTATCAGGTGCTGTGGTTCTCAGCGCAGGAAGTACCAGGTGCTGTGGCTCCCAGCGCAGGAAGTACAAAGTGCTGTGGTTCACAGCGCAGGAAGTACCAGGTGTGGTTCACAGCACAAGAAATGCCAGGTGCTGTGGCTCCCAGCACAGGAAGTACCACGTGCTGTGGCTGAGAGCGCAAGAAGGACCAGGTGCTGTGGCTCACAACGCATTAAGCAGGAAGTTCCAGGTGCTGTGATTCACAGCGCAGGAAGTACCAGGTGCTGAGGTTCGCAGTGCAGGAAGTACCAGGTGCTGTGGCTCACAGTGCAGGAAGTACCAGGTGCTGTGGCTCACAGTGCAGGAAGTTCCAGGTGCTGTGATTCACAGCGCAGGAAGTACCAGGTGTTGTGGCTCACAGTGCAGGAAGTACCAGGTGCTGTGGCTCACAGTGCAGGAAGTACCAGGTACTGTGGTTTGCAGTGCAGGAAGTACCAGGTGCTGTGGCTCACAGTGCAGGAAGTACCAGGTGCTGTGATTTACAGCGCAGGAAGTACCAGGCACTGTGGCTCACAGTGCAGGAAGTACCAGGTGCTGTGACTCACAGTGTAGGAAGTACCAGGTACTGTGGTTTGCAGCGCAGGAATACCAGGTGCTGTGGCTCACAGTGCAGGAAGTGCCAGGTGCTGTGGCTCACAGCGCAGGAAGTACCAGGTGCTGTGGCTCACAGTGCAGGAAGTACCAGGTGCTGTGGCTCACAGTGCAGGAAGTACCAGGTGCTGTGGCACACAGTTCAGGAAGTACCAGGTGCTGTGGCTCACAGTGCAGGAAGTACCAGGTGCTGTGGCACACAGTTCAGGAAGTACCAGGTGCTGTGGTTTGCAGTGCAGGAAGCAACGGGAGTTGTGGCTCCCAGCGCAGGAAGTACCAGGGGCTGTGGTTTTGAGCGCAAGAAGTACCAGGTGCTGAGTAGTAGGGAAAGTGGCTACATGGCTTCTCAAAGGATGCCGCCTTTTCACACCTAGGTGTGAAAATTCACACCTTTGTGTTAATGACCCTTCTGGCCCCGCCCATCGCCCCTGCCGCTGCCCCGCGACTCCACCTGTGCCCCCAGTCCATGTGCCTCCATCTGAACGCCCCCATCCACGAGCACACATACACCCCACCTGCTCCCCCGCGTCCCCTGAATCGCCCCCGTTCCTCTATTTTTCGAAATTTTCGATTTTTCAAATTTTTCAGTTTTACCCAGTTTTCGAAGATTTTTTGTAGTACCATCTCCCAACACCTCACTCCCAAACATCAACTTAGACCTGCCTCGCATGGGTCAGTAGGTCTCCCTATGGGAGGTACAACAACAAGTCTAAACAAGCAAACACAGGTGGGGTGTGACGTCACTTGATAACCATCCATGACGTCACAAGTAAACACAGATCAACATGATAAATCATGTTGAGCAAACATTAACTTATATGAACTAAAAATCTCTTAATAACTAAAATGTAACTTAACACTAATAAACATTTTTTCATCATTTATTTGATACACATTTTCGTTGCATTTTCATATTCATAATCTCCAACTCCTTGGATGAA
>NC_091306.1:27210086-27215086 GCF_038502225.1 Cherax quadricarinatus | reverse complement strand
CCTCTTTTTCGGTAAATTGAACAAAATTCCACAAATTCAACAGAAGATTTACTTGTCTCAATATCCCCATCAGCCCACAAACACCACCAACACTCTCACTCAGTTCTGCCATTCCATACTCAATCCATTCTTTTAAGTAAAGTAAAAGGACACAAGTGCAACTAATGTGACATTTTCATTGTGGCAACGTTTCGCTCTCCATGAGCTTTGTCGGCTTGACAAAGCTCCTGGAGAGCGAAACGTTGCGACAATAAAAATGTCACATTAGTTGCACTTGTGTCCTTTTACTTTACATATTGTCGGTAATTCTACCAACTTTATTCCATTCTTTTAAAATATTCATGCAATGCCTTTAATTTCAGTAAAATCTCTATATTTCATTAAAATTCTAATACAATCCCTGTCATACCTCTTCTCCATCTCACCCACATTTCTTCACATCCACTCACCCATCTCTCAACACCTCACTCTCCCCCCAACATCTCTCAACTCCCCAACAAGGCTTAATTTTCACTCACCAGGTGCTATGGCTCACAGCGCAGGAAGTACCAGGTGCTGTGGCTCACAGCGCAGGAAGTACCAGGTGCTGTGGCTCACAGCGCAGGAAGTACCAGGTGCAGTGGCTAGCAGTGCAAAATACTACGTGCTGTGGCTCAGAGTGCAAGAAGGACCAGGTGCTGTGGCTCATAGCACACGAAGTACCAGGTACTGTGGTTCACAGTGCAGGAAGTACCAGGTGCTGTGGTTCACAGTGCAGGAAGTACCAGGTGCTGTGGTTCACAGTGCAGGAAGTACCAGGTGCTGTGGCTCACAGCGCAGGAAGTACCAGGTGCTGTGGTTCACAGTGCAGGAAGTACCAGGTGCTGTGGTTCACAGTGCAGGAAGTACCAGGTGCTGTGGTTCACAGTGCAGGAAGTACCAGTTGCTGTGGTTCACAGTATAGGAAGTACCAGGTGTTATGGTTTACAGCGCAGGAAGTACCAGGTACTGTGGTTCACAGTGCAGGAAGTACCAGGTGCTGTGTTTCACATCGCAGGAAGTACCAGGTGCTGTGGTTTACAGCGCAGGAAGTACCAGGTGCTGTGGTTCACAGTGCAGGAAGTGCCACGTGCTGTGGTTCACAGTGCAGGAAGTACCAGGTGCTGTGGTTAACAGTGCAGGAAGTACCAGGTCCTGTGGTTCACAGTGCAGGAAGTACCAGGTGCTGTGGTTCACAGTGCAGGAAGTACCTCCTGTGGTTCACAGTGCAGGAAGTACCAGGTGCTGTGGCTCACAGCGCAGGAAGTACCAGGTGCTGTGGTTCACAGTGCAGGAAGTACCAGGTGCTGTGGTTCACAGTGCAGGAAGTACCAGGTGCTGTGGTTCACAGTGCAGGAAGTACCAGGTGCTGTGGTTCACAGTGCAGGAAGTACCAGGTGCTGTGGTTCACAGTGCAGGAAGTACCAGGTGCTGTGGCTCACAGTGCAGGAAGTACCAGGTGCTGTGGTTCACAGTGCAGGAAGTACCAGGTGCTGTGGCTCACAGTGCAGGAAGTACCAGGTGCTGTGGTTCACAGTGCAGGAAGTACCAGGTGCTGTGGTTCACAGTGCAGGAAGTACCAGGTGCTGTGGTTCACAGTGCAGGAAGTACCAGGTGCTGTGGTTCACAGTGCAGGAAGTACCAGGTGCTGTGGTTCACAGTGCAGGAAGTACCAGGTGCTGTGGCTCACAGTGCAGGAAGTAGACGACCGCTGGGGGTCAGTAATCCGACGGTGAGTCACGATGCTGGAAACACAACAATGTCTAGGTACAAAGTTATTTCAGTAGTTCTGGTATCCCGGACGTCACAGGGATATCGTGGATCTTACCGGAAGGGATGACGGGAGGGAGGGAGGGAGATAAGAGAGAAAGAGATTAGAGGGTGGGGGGAGGTGCAAAGACTGGGAGAAAGAGATATTAGTGGGGAGGGAGGAAATAGGTGGAGAATCGAGCAAAAGGAGGAACAGAGGGAAGACTAAATAAAACGGGAAAGTGTAAGAAGTAGAAAGGAAAGAAAAGGGGGGAGAAGGAAGAGAAAATAGGAGAAAGGCAAATATGGTATATAGAAGATAACAAAAAGCCATTCCCAAGTGTTAAACTGTGCACTGTACGCGCCATAGCGGTACCCGTGATGCTGATCTAAAATGCCCTACTCAGGAGGCTTGAAATTGCTTAACCTGGTTTCCTGGCGAAGCTAAAACGCTCGTCTTCAGTCGATGGGCTGGAAAATCTTGTTTCAGTAACTCGTATTGTCACGGTGATCTATTTAGAGCTTACTGCGTCTCTGCCTTGTTCAGCGTATTACAGACAAGCGTGTCATGGTTCAGACAGTGTTATGGTTCAGACAAATGTGTTATGGTTCAGAGATGTGTATTGTGGTTCAGACAAATGTGCGATGGTTCAGATACACAAGTGTGTTCTGGTTCACACAAGCGTGTCCTTTCTCTAACAAACGTGATCTGGTTTCAGGTTCAGTGATGCTGGTCCACCAGTGTGGTCTTGAATACCAGATCTGTGTTATATCTCAGTGTTGTTGTCTACCAGTGCGGTCTTGACGACCAGATCTGTGTTATATCTCAGTGATGCTGGTCTACCAGTGTGGGCTTAACGACCAGATCTGTGTTATATCTCAGTGATACTGGTCCACCAGTGTGGTCTTGACGACCAGATCTGTGTTATATCTCTGATGCTGGTCCACCAGTGTGGTCTTGACGACCAGATCTGTGTTATATCTCAGTGATACTGGTCCACCAGTGTGGTCTTGACGACTAGATCTGTGTTATATTGTCATGTAGGGGGTATTGGAATGCAAACATAACTGGGGAATATGTGAGTAATCGGAGGGAGTAGGCAGGAGAGTCTGAGTAGAGTGATTAGCGGCGAGCGGTAATGTGAGGTCACTGCTGACCACCACGATACTCTCATTAACTCTACCCAACACACTGCTCACCCTCTCACTACTTGAAATAAAATAATGAATAAAAGAGCAAATAACGGGGACAGTGAATATTACTATTCTACTCAAACACAGTTTATTATTAAGTTTTTGTACAATAATATATTTAGGAACAGGAGTACATCATTGCTGTTTAGATAAATGGGGTGGTACACATAAGCAGTGAGACAGGGAATACAATCAACTAGACGAAACAGAATATAACTTACAATATAGTTCAGAGGACAGTTCACCAAAGGAACTAAACCACAGGTCCCAAGACCTATACAGCACGAGTACTGCTCCAAGCCAGTACTCTGTCCAATGTCTCTCCTCCCGAGACTCCAGCTCAGCTCTGCTCACAGGCCAGAGCTCTGCTCGACTCTCCAGCAGCCTTCTCCCGAGCTCTGCCCACCGGCCAGAGCTCCTCTCGAAGTCTCTGTGCCCAGAGCTCTGCACCCAGGCCAGAGCTCCACGCGAATCTCCTCTGCTCAGCTGTTCCTTGGGCTTATATGGTGGTCCAGCACCCTCCACAATGAGGTGTGCACCACGTGTACGACCTGACGCCGAGATCTGACGCCAGTGACGAACAAAGGAGCTGATACATAAGCCGAAAAGGCGTGTCTCTGACAGACATTTGCCAACGCAAGGTGACCATATAATTGGTTAAATTAGGTCTCCCCAGAGACCTCACAAGCCCAGCTGAACTACATCACAATATCTCTGATGCTGGGGCTGAGAATTATTTACTCTGCGTTATTTTCGTTTTCAGTAGCAGCGTACACGCACGCATTGGAGGACTTGCAGTTCTCATCAATATATCAGGAACACCTTTATGAGAAATGCCAGCTGAACCGCAGGTAAAGGTTACCGCTATGCCGAACACATTCACTCAGGTGTACCAATCTGAGCACCTACACTCAGGTGTACCACTGTGAGCATCTTCACTCAGGTGTACCGCTCTGAACACCTTCACTCAGATTTGTCACTCTGAACACTTTCACTTAGGTGTACCACTCTGAACACTTTCACTTAGGTGTACCACTCTGAACACTTTCACTTAGGTGTACCACTCTGAACACTTTCACTTAGGTGTACCACTCTGAACACCTTCACTCAGGTGTACCACTCTGAACACCTTCACTCAGGTGTACCACTCTGAACACCTTCATTCAGGTGTACCACTCTGAACACCTTCACTCAGATTTGTAACTCTGAACACCATCACTTAGGTGTACCACTCTGAACAATTTCACTTAGGTGTACCACTCTGAACACCTTCACTCAGGTGTACCTGTTGCAACCCCTGAATGGATTACAATGATTATTATGTATATATGTAATGTATATTACCTTTTCATTTAATTTTATATTGCTTATATTTGCGATAATAGCTAAATCGTAAATGTATGACTTTATATTATTATTTGACTGTTATATTGTTATTTAGCTTATGTTGTTAGGATGTATATAAAATGTGCTCAGTTAGTCTTGATTGTCAAACTACTGTAATTATCGCTTGTCGCTCGTTATACTGCCGGCTTCTGAGCTGCAGTTGTCCACGTAGCTATCACGTGATCGAGGGGGGGGGGTGTCCTCACCTCGTGTGAAGTATTCAGTCTGCTAGAGACTCGCTTGGTGGTTGGACAGATTGTCTGTCTCATTATTCTTGTTAGTTCTGTAGAACTTTGTTCTCAGAACATTGTATAGACTTTGTGATTTTCGACGTTGTACTGAGGTTGTGTGTCACATAGACACTCTGAGTATCTCAGGTCCTTAGCTATAGCTTCTGACCTAATTTTGTACTGGTTTCTGTGCATTGTCACAGTCGGGTTTTCCTATGCTGAACGTAGATTCAGTATTATGGGAGTTTTGTAACTTTTGTGGAGGATCTGCAGATGGTCCCTACTTAGTGTCGTTATATTATTTCCCAGTTCCTGATTCTGTGTCGCAGTCGCTTGTTATATGGCTATTGGGCTTAGCATTCTTTGTTGTTCAAGCAGACTGTTCGGGTTGCCAGTCGGTCAAGAAGTTAGTTTATTTGAGGA
>NC_091306.1:27200086-27205086 GCF_038502225.1 Cherax quadricarinatus | reverse complement strand
CGCACATCAATCAGATAACTGCTGCAGCATACGGGCGCCTGGCAAACCTACGGATAGCGTTCCGATACCTCAGTAAGGATTCGTTTAAGACTCTGTATACCATCTACGTCAGGCCCATACTGGAGTATGCAGCACCAGTTTGGAATCCACACCTAGTCAAGCACGTCAAGAAATTAGAGAAAGTGCAAAGGTTTGCAACAAGACTAGCCCCAGAGCTACGGGGATTGTCCTATGAAGAAAGGTTGAGGGAAATCGGCCTGATGACACTGGAGGCCAGGAGGGTCAGGGGAGACATGATAACGACATATAAAATAGTGTGCGGAATAGACGAGGTGGACAAAGACGGGATGTTCCAGAGATGGGACACAGACACAAGAGGTCACAATTGGAAGTTGAAGACTCAGATGAATCAAAGGGATGTTAGGAAGTATTTCTTCAGTCATAGAGTAGTCAGGCCATGGAATAGCCTAGAAGGTGATGTGGTAGAGGCAGGAACCATACATAGTTTTAAGGCGAGGTATGATAGAGCTCATGGGGCAGGGAGAGAGAGGACCTAGTAGCAATCAGCGAAGAGGCGGGGCCAGGAGCTGTGACTCGACCCCTGCAACCACAAATAGGTGAGTACAAATAGGTGAGTACACACACACACACACACACACACACACACACACACACACACACACACTAATTAACACACTGCTGCAGCATATGGGCGCCTGGCAAACCTTTGAGTAGCGTTCCGATACCTCAGTAAGTAATCGTTCAAGACTCTATACACGGCATACGTTAGGTCCATACTGGAGAATGCAGCACCAGTTTGTAACCCATACCTGGTGAAGCACGTCAAGAAATTAGAGAAAGTGCAAAGGTTTGCAACGAAACTAGCTCCAGAGGTAAGGGAAATGTCCTTCGAAGAAAGGTTAAGGGAATCGGCCTGACGACGCTGGAGGACAAAAGGGTTAGGGGAGACATGATAACTACATACAAAATTCTGAGAGGAATTGAGAGAGACAAGATGTTTCAGAGATGAGACACATAAATAATGGGTCACAATTGGAAGTTGAAGACTCGGATAAGTCAAAGGGATGATAGAAGTATTTCTTCAATCATAGAGTTGTCAGGAAGTGGAATAGTCTAGAAAGTGACTTAGTATAGGCGGGAACCATACATAGTTTTAAGACGAGTTTTGATAAATCTCTTGGAGCAGAGAGAGAGAGGACCTAGTAGCGATCAGTGAAGAAGCGGGGCCAGGAGCTATGAATCGACCCCTGTAACCACAAATAGGTGAGTACAAATACGTGAGTACACACACACACACACACAAACACACACACATCGACATGTGCCTAGGACGAAATGGTAACTAACACACACACACACACACACAAACATACATACGCACACACACACACACACACACACACAAACACACACACACACACACACACACACACACACACACACACACACAAACACACACACACACACACACACACACACACACACACACACACACACACACAAACACAGGAACAAGCACTTGTAAGCTGTAGTACACACGCAAACACACACATACACAGGATTTCACACCTTCATATGAACTGACCATCTAAACCTCACTATCTCTCTATCTCCTCTCTCTCCCCCTATCCTCTCTCTCCCCTCTCTCTCTTCCATCTCCCTCTTCTTTCCCCCTTCTCCCCCTCTCTCCCCCTCTCTCTCCCCCTCTCTCTCCCCCTCTCTCCCCCCTCTCTCTCCCCCTCTCTTTACCCTCTCTCTCTCTCTCTCTCTCTCTCTCTCTCTCGCTCTCTCTCTCTTCCCCATTTTCCCTTCTCACTCTCCCCCTCTCCTACCCTTTCCTTCTCTCTCTTTCCCCCTCTCTCTCACTCTCTCTCTCCCCCTTTCCCTTCTCACTCTCCCTCTCTCTCTCCTTCTACCTTTCCCTTCTCTCTCTCTCTCTCTCTCTCTCTCTCTCTCTCTCTCTCTCTCTCTCTCTCTCTCTCTCTCTCTCTCACTAAAAAAAAAAGAAAAAAAAAATGGTGGGGACTCACAGGAACCAGGGATCAGATGAGAATGGTTCTGGTAGGGAGGAGTGGATGGAGGAGCAGTGGAAAAGGATGGAACAAGAGTGGGAGAGAAAATTAGGAGAGCTTTCTGAAAAAATGGAGAAAGAGCTCTCTGTAAAATTGGAAAAGAGGTTGGAGAAGGAGACAAAGAATTGGGAGGCACAAGTCGAAACTGCAGTAGCCAGGATAAGGGTCCTAGAAGTTGAGATAAATAGGCTGAAGCGAGTTACAGGGTCAGTGACCAGAGAAGACACAGCATATGAAGCTAAGAGGCCGAACAGGAAGGAAGGAGATATGAATTATGCTAAGGTCATATCAGCCTGCCAAGAAGGGCCAAGGAGTGAAAGGGAAGAACAGCTGGGTGCAGATGGAGAGGGTGATAGGTCGAATGTTGAGGCACAACCATGCTATCAAGAGCCACTGGAAAACTCAAGGGAGAAAATGACCACATACAGGCAGGATAAAGAGTCACAGGGTGAGGCAATGGTAGGAGGAAAGGGCAAAATCAGTGTTTATCCATGGGCTTCAGGAGAGAGAGGAAAGGACACACACTGAAAGGCAGCAGGAAGAAAGAAAGGAGATTGAGAAAATCATCACGGAAATAGGTGAAGAAGAGATGGACGAGATTGTAAATTTTCAGAGAATAGGGGGGTACTTGAAGGGGAGAAACCGACCGATCAAGCTGATTCTCAGGACGGAAACAGTGCGGAACAGGATCCTCCAAGAGAAACCACGGTTGAAATACTCAGAAGAGTACAAGAGGGTGTTCCTACACAGAGACAGAACAGAAACAGAATGACAGCAGCTGAGGGAGAGGACAAAAAAAACGAAAGGAGCTAGGAAAGGAGACAAGAATGGAACCAGCAGAGGTCAGTCAGAGCAGAACAGAGCAGAACAGATCAGCAAGGGCAAGCACACACACAACTATCCTCAGAACCCAGCAACCTATCACACCATCCCAACACACACTACAATCCATACCCACAGCTTCTGCCCAACACTGAGCTATAGAATCCCATAGTATGCTACCAGGTCTCCCACCCTCACAAGCCCCCAAACCACAGTGTTGGAAAGGAAACTGAAGGTATGGTACACAAACGCTGAAGGAATAACAAATAACTGGGAGGAGTGGCACAAAAGAGTCAAAGAGGCATCACCAGACATCATAGCTCTCACAGAAACCAAGCTTATAGGTATGATAACAGATGCCATCTTTCCAATGGGATACCAGATCCTGAGGAAAGACAGAGGGAACAGGGGGGTGGAGGAATGGCATTGCTGATCAAAAACCGATGGAATTTTGATGAGCTGGAGAGAGGGGACAGCGGAGAAGAAAGTGATTACATAGCGGGAACGCTTCACTCTGGAGGTCCCAAGGTGGTAATAGCAGTGATGTATAACCCACCACAGAACAGCAGGAGGCCAAGGCAAGAGTACGACGAGAGCAATAGAGCGATGGTTAACACCCTGGATGCAGTGGCCAGAAGAGCTAATGCATGCAGGGCAAAGCTGATCATGGGTGATTTTAACCACAAGGGGATCGATAGGGAGAACTTGGAGCCTCATGGGGGCCAAGATACATGGAGGACTAAGATGATGAAGGTGGTACTGGAAAACTTCATGTACCAACACGTAAGGGACACTACAAGAGAGAGAGGAGAGGATGAACCAGCTAGACTGGACTTAGTATTCACCTTGAGTAGTGCAGATATCCAGGACATCACATATGAAAGGCCCCTTGGGGCCAGCGATCATGTGGTTTTAAACTTCAAATACACAGTAGAGCTACTAGTGGAGGGAGAAGCAGGAAGGCCAGGACGAAAGAAGCCAAACTACAAGAAAGGTGACTACAGAGGAATGAGGAACTTCCTGAATGGGGTTCAGTGGGACAGAGAACTGGCAGGGAAGCCAGTTAATGAGATGATTGAATATGTAGCAACAATATGCAAGGAGGCTGAGGATAGTTTTGTACCCAAGGGTAACAGGACTAATGAAAAAGCCAGAATGAGCCCATGGTTCATCCAGAGGTGCAGGGAGGCAAAAACTAAGTGCGATAGGGAATGGAAGAAATATAGAAGGCAAAGGACCCAGGAGAATAAGGAGAGCAGTCGTAGAGCCCGAAACGAATATGCACAGATAAGAAGGGAGGCCCAAAGACAATATGAAAACAACATAGCAGCGAAAGCCAAATCTGACCCGGAACTGTTATACAGCCACATCAGAAGGAAAACAACAGCCAAGGACCAGGTAATCAGGCTAAGGAAGGAAGGAGGAGAGACAACAAGAAATGACCATGAAGTATGTGAGGAACTCAACAAGAGATTCAAAGAAGTGTTCACAGAGGAGACAGAAGGGCTCCAGAAAGACGGAGAGGTGGGGCACACCATCAAGTGCTGGACACAGTGCACACAACCGAGGTAGAAGTGAAGAGGCTTCTGAGAGAGCTGATACCTCACAGGCAATGTGGCCAGATAACATCTCCCCATGGGTCCTGAGAGAGGGAGCAGAGGCGCTATGTGCACCCCTAACAATATTCAATACATCTATCGAAACAGGGAGATTGCCTGAGGCATGGAAGACAGCAAATGTAGTCCCAATCTTTAAAAAAGGAGACAGACATGAAGCACTAAACTACAGACCAGTGTCACTGACATGTATAGTACGCAAAATCATGGAGAAGATTATGAGGAGAAGAGTGGTGGAACATCTAGAAAGGAATGATCTCATCAAAGCAGCCAACATGGTTTCAGGAATGGGAAATCCTGTGTCACAAACCTACTGGAGTTCTATGACATGGTGACAGCAGTAAGACAAGAGAGAGAGGGGTGGGTGAATTGCATTTTCTTGGACTACAAGAAGGCGTTTGACACAGTTTCACACAAGAGATTAGTGCAAAAACTGGAGGACCAAGCAGGGATAACAGGGAAAGCACTA
>NC_091306.1:27127586-27192586 GCF_038502225.1 Cherax quadricarinatus | reverse complement strand
GTGTAGGAACACACTGTATGTAGTAACACACTATGTATAGTAACACACCGTGTTTTATTACACACTGGGTGTAGTATCACACTGTGTGTAGTAACACACTGTGTGCAGTAATACACAATGTAGTAACACACTGGATGTAGTAACATACTAGGTGTAGTATCACACTGGGTGTAGTAACACACTGTGTGTAGTAACACACTGTGTGTAGTAACACACTGTGTGTAGTAACACACTGTGTGTAGTAACACACTATATGTAGTAATACACTGGGTGTAGTATCACACAGGGTGTAATATCACACTGTGTGTAGTAACACACTGTGTGCAGTAATACACAGTGTAGTAACACACTGGGTGTAGTAACATACTAGGTGTAGTATCAACACACTGTGTATAGTAACAAACTGTATGTAGTAATACATTGTGTGTATTAACACACTGGGTGTAGTATCACACTGTGTGTAGTAATAGACTAGTTGTAGTAACATACTTGTGTGGTAACACATTGTTTGTAGTAACATCTGGTGTAGTAACTGTGTGTAGTAACACACTGTGTGTAGTAACACACTGTGTGTAGTAGCACACTGTGTGTAGTAACACTGGGTGAAGTAACGCACTGTGTGTAGTAGCACACTGTGTATAGTAACACACTGGGTGTAGTAACACTGTGTGTAGTAACACAGTGTGTAGTAGCACACTGTGTGTAATAACACTGGGTGAAGTAACACTGTGTAGTAACACACTGTTCATAATAACACAGTGGGTATAGTAACACACTGGGTGTAGTAACACACTGTGTGTAGTAACACACTGGGTGTAGTAACACACTGTGTGTAGTAACACAGTGTGTAGTAGCACACTGTGTGTAGTAACACTGGGTGAAGTAACACACTGTGTAGTAACACACTGTGTAGTAACACACTGTTCATAATAACACAGTGGGTGTAGTAACACACTGGGTGTAGTAACATACTGTGTATAGTAACACACTGGGTGTAGTAACACACTGGGTATAATAACACACTGTGTGTAATAACACACTGGGTGTAGTAACATACCAGTTGTAGTAACATACCAGTTGTAGTAACACACTGTGTGTAGTAACACACTGGGTATAGTAACATACTAGGTGTAGTAACTCACTGGGTGTAGTAACACACTGGGTGTAGTAACACACTGGGTGTAGGAACATACTAGGTGTAGTAACACACTGGGTGTAGCAACACTGGGTGTAGTAACGCACTGAGTGTAATAATATACTGTGTATAGTAACACACTGGGTGTAGTAACACATTGGGTGTAATAACAAACTGTGTGTAAAACACACTGGGTGTAGTAACATACCAGTTGTAGTAACACACTGTGTGTAGTAACACACTGGGTTTAGTAACATACTAGGTGCAGTAACACACTGGGTGTAGTAGCATACTAGGTGTAGTAACACTCTGGGTGTATTAACACACTGGGTGTAATAACACACTGTGTATAAGAACACACTGGGTGTAGTAACATATTAGGTGTAGTAACACACTGTGTGTAGTAACATACTAGGTGTAATAACACACTGGTGTAGTAACCTACTAGTTGTAGTAACTCACTGTGTGTAGTAACACACTGGGTGTAGCAGCATACCAGGTGTAGTAACACACTGGGTGTAGTAACACACTGGGTATAGTAACACACTGTGTATAAGAACACACTGGGTGTAGTAACATACTAGGTGTAGTAACATACTAGGTGTAGTAACACACTGTGTGTAGTGACACACTGGGTGCAGTAACATACTAGGTGTAGTAACACACTGGGTGTAATAACACACTGGGTGTAGTAACATACTAGGTGTAGTAACACACTGGGTGTAATAACACACTGGGTGTAGCAACATACTAGGTGTAGTAACACACTGAGTATAGTAAAACTTCGATCCTTCCTGCCCTTGTATCAACACGAGCAATGATAACAACAGTTCTCGACCGACCGAAACGTCCTGTAGACTTAATTGTGAGAAACGTGCGTGTGCTGTAACACTTGCACCCGTCAGTCATACGATCGATCTCAACAACAGGAGAGAATCTCCATGAGAGAACGATAAACGGGACGATAACTCTGAGTCACGGTAATCAGCAAAGCGTTCGCTGAACACTGGTAAACACCTGAGTGACTCGGGGGCCATAGGAAGGTGTAGAGAAGCACCGCACCTATCGCAGGAAATAGGCAGCGCCGAGGAATTTCAATATTTTTGGCCATGGGCACAATGAGTAGTATGATGATGCCAGATTTCAGTCTTTTTTTTTTCAGAGATTAATAGTCTTTTTCTGTTTTCGTGAATCATTTTAATCCACGCTGCGTTGTGTAGAAGTATGTGTCTTGTTTGTTAGGTTGATGACTTATCAACTGCAACAACGCTATTAAGGCTTGTCATCTGCAAGGCAATTAAGGTCTGTCAACTGCAAGAAGGTCATTAAGACCTGTCAACTGCAAGAGGAGGTCATTAAAGAGGCAATCGATGTACCTAATAGCAATAATGATAATTCTATCTCCAGCACATTAAATACTGATAATTAACATGCTTTATTAACACATTAGACGTCTCCTATCGTGCCAGGGCTACCCAAATAAAAGAAAACACAGTCACCATCACTCAATCAATAGCTGTCTCGCTAGAAGTGAGGAGACACAATTCAATAGGACCCTCCAAGTTCAGTATACACCGATAGGTGTATTTCTCTCAGTGTATATATGTTTGCGTGTATACTTTAATTACTATTTTAAGGATGAAAGTATTCTTGTTTGGTATAGTGAAAATGTTACGTGTAGCCTTAAATGACGGTCATGTAGTCGATAGGCTTTAAACCGCAGTAGCCAGCCAGCTACTCTGAAAAAAGAAAATATACGAAATCAGACTTAAACAGCAATACCTTTTTTCCACGTTTTTTGAAGTTTGTCTATCAAGTCTACATCTTTACTGATATTAATAATTCTATGTTACACTGAGATCTGTGTCTCTCGTCATCCCGGCGCTGACATGGGTGAAGCTAGCCAGGCAAACACCGTCGCTGGGATAATTCACATCTCAACCAAAACATCGCGGCTGGAATAATTAACAAGTAACTCACATCAGCACGCCGTCGATGAAACTATTCACAACTAATCCATTGTAGTCCTAATACTGTTGTTGGAACAATTTACTAACAGCCCACAATAGTCCCAGCACCCAGGCTGGAACAATTCACAGCCAACCCACGATAGTCCTAATACCATTGTTGGAACAATTTACTAACAGCTCACAATAGTCCCAGCACCCAGGCTGGAACAATTCACAACCAACCCACGATAGTCCTAATACCATTGTTGGAACAATTTACTAACAGCCCACAATAGTCCCAGCACCCAGGCTGGAACAATTCACAGCCAACCCACAATAGTCCTAATACTGCTGCTGGAACAATTCACAACCAGTCCACAATAGCCTCAATACCCTGGTTGGAACAATTCACTACCAAGGTACAAACTGGAAATAAAAGCTGGCACCTTAACAATGGTACTGGACACTGTGAATGGTTTCGTTTTCACTTCCAGTTAGCGCGTTAATTGCCAACATGTATGTGTATGTATATTTATGTATATATTTATATGTATGCAGAACAACTACTGTGAAAAAAATGTGAACACTTCGCGGTCTACCTCGCGATCTACCTCGTGGTTTACCTCGCGGTCCATCTCGCGGTCTACCTCGCGGTCTACCTCGCGGTCTACCTCGCGGTCCATCTCGCGGTCTACCGCGAAGTGTAATAATGTCCTTATATGCCTCCTATTGATCTTTTATTTTTACAGTTCCTTGATAATGTGAAAAATCGCGAAATCGTATGAAAGCTCACTATTTTTTCACAGTGGTTGTTCTGTATATTGTGATATCACCTATTTACTGTCATCTTATTGCATATTTCTATGTATGTGTATATATAACTCAAAAACTCACAAGGAGAGAGAGAATAAACGCAGAGTGAAGTGAGAGCTATATATTTCGACCTCTAACAGGGGTCCTCTTCAGAAGATGAATGTGTATGCCTATATGTCAGAGATAAACAGTTTAAGCAGGGGATTTAATAATGGCAATTGCTCATCTGTGGACGGAGGCTCAAACACCCCCATAGGGGGATGTGGGACGGCGCAGTGAACTTTTCCCTCCCCCTTAATGAAGCCAAAACACACACACACACACACACACACACACACACACACACACACACACACACACACACACACACACACACACACACACACACACACACACACACATACACAGGAGCGACAGGAGGGGGGGGACAAAATAACGACATACAAAATACTGAGAGGAATAGACAAGGTGGACAGAGACAGGATGTTCCAGAGATGGGACACAGCAACAAGGGGTCACAATTGGAAGTTGAAGACTCAGATGAGACATAGGGATGTTAGGGAGCATTTCTTCAGCCAGAGTTGCCAGGGAGTAGAACAGTCTGGAAATTAAGGTAGTTGAGGCAGGTACAATACATAGCTTTAAGAAAAGTTATGATGAAGCTCATGGAGCAGGGAGAGAGTTGACCTAGTTGCGACGAGTGAAGAGGCGGGGACAGCAGCTGTGACTCGACCTCTGCAACCACAATTAGGTGAGTACACATACATACACACACACATACACACACACACACACACACACACACACACACACACACACACACACACACACACACACACACACACACACACACACACACACACACAAAGGAGCTTTGAATCGACCCCTGCAGCTAAATTTAAGTGAATACACACACATACATACACACACACACACACACACACACACACACACACACACAAATAAAATGCAATAGAGAATGGAAAAAGTACAGAAGGCAGAGAACACACGAAAATAGGGAGATCAGTCGCAGAGCCAGGAATGAGTACGCACAGGTAAGGAGGGAGGCCCAACGACAGTATGAAAATGACATAGCATCGAGAATCAAGACTGACCCGAAACTGTTGTATAGCCACATCAGGAGGAAGACAACAGTCAAAGACCAGGTGATCAGATTAAGGACAGAAGGTGGAGAGCTCACAAGAAATGATCAGGAGGTATGTGAGGAGCTGAACAGGAGATTTAAGGAAGTTTTTACAGTAGAGACAGGAAGGGCTGTGGGAAGACAGCACAGAAGGGAACATCAAGAGGGAATATACCAACAAGTGTTGGATGACATACGAACAACTGAGGAGGAGGTGAAGAAGCTCTTAAGTGACCTTGACACCTCAAAGGCGATGGGACCAGACAACATCTCCCCATGGGTCCTTAGAGAAGGAGCAGAGATGCTGTGCATGCCTCTAACCACAATCTTCAACACATCCCTTGAAACTGGGCAACTACCTGAGAAATGGAAGACAGCTAATGTAGTCCCCATATTTAAGAAAGGAAACAGAAACGAGGCACTAAACTACAGACCTGTGTCTCTGACATGTATTGTGTGCAAAGTCATGGAGAAGATTATCAGGAGGAGAGTGGTTGAACACCTGGAAAGGAACAAGATTATAAATGAAAACCAGCATGGGTTCATGGAAGGCAAATCTTGTATTACAAACCTCCTGGAGTTTTATGACAAGGTAACAGAAGTAAGACACGAGAGAGAGGGGTGGGTAGATTGCGTTTTCCTAGACTGCAGGAAGGCCTTTGACACAGTTCCCCACAAGAGATTAGTGCAGAAGCTGGAAGATCAGGCGCATGTAAAAGGGAGGGCACTGCAATGGAAAAGGGAATACCTGACAGGGAGGCAGCAACGAGTCATGGTACGTGAAGAGGTATCACAGTGGGCGCCTGTTACGAGCGGGGTCCCACAGGGGTCAGTTCTAGGACCAGTGCTATTTTTGATATATGTGAACGACATGATGGAAGGAATAGACTTTGAAGTTGAAGTGTCCCTGTTCGCAGATGACGTGAAGTTGATGAGAAGAATTAAATCGGACGAGGATGAGGCAGGACTGCAAAGAGACCTGGACAGGCTGGACATGTGGTCCAGTAACTGGCTTCTCGAATTCAATCCAGCCAAATGCAAAGTCATGTAGATTGGGGAGGGGCAAAGAAGGCCGCAGACAGAGTATAGGCTAGGTGGACAAAGACTACAGACCTCACTCAGGGAGAAAGACCTTGGGGTGACCATAACACCGAACACATCACCGGAGGCACACATCAACCAAATAACCGCTGCAGCATACGGGCGCCTGGCAAACCTGAGAATAGCGTTCCGATACCTTAATAAGGAATCGTTCAAGACACTGTACACTGTGTATGTTAGGCCCATACTGGAGTATGCAGCACCAGTCTGGAACCCACAACTGGTCAAGCACGTCAAGAAGTTAGAGAAAGTACAAAGGTTTGCAACAAGGCTAGTCCCAGAGCTCAAGGGAATGTCGTACGAGGAAAGGTTAAGGGAAATCGGACTGACGACACTGGAGGACAGAAGGGTCAGGGGAGACATGATAACGACATACAAGATACTGCGGGGAATAGACAAGGTGGACAGAGATAGGATGTTCCAGAGAGGGGACACAGGGACAAGGGGTCACAACTGGAAGCTGAAGACTCAGACGAGTCACAGGGACGTTAGGAAGTATTTCTTCAGTCATAGAGTTGTCAGCAAGTGGAATAGCCTAGCAAGTGAAGTAGTGGAGGCAGGATCCATACATAGTTTTAAGAAGAGGTATGACAAAGCTCAGGAAGCAGAGAGAGAGAGGACCCAGTAGCGATCAGTGAAGAGGCGGGGCCAGGAGCTGAGTCTCGACCCCTGCAACCACAATTAGGTGAGTACGATTAGGCGAGTACACACATACACACACACACACACACACACACACACACACACACACACACACACGCACACACACGCACACACACACACACACACACACACACACACACACACACACACACACCCACACACACACACACACACACACACACACACACACACACACACACACACACACACACACATCTCCCCCTGGGTCCTTAGAGAAGGAGCAGAGACGCTGTGCATGCCACTAACCACGATCTTCAATACATCCTTTGAAACTGGACAACTACCTGAGGTATGGGAGACGGCAAATGTAGTCCCCATTTTTAAGAAAGGAGACAGAAACGAGGCACTAAACTACAGACAAGTGTCTCTGACGTGTATAGTATGCAAAGTCACGGAGAAGATTATCAGGGCGAGACTGGTGGAGCACCTGGAACAGAACAAGATTATAGACGGCAACCAGCATGGATTCATGGAAGGTAAATCCTGTGTCACAAACATTCTGGAGTTTTATAACAAAGTAACAGAAGTAAGACACGAGAGAGAGGGGTGGGTAGATTGCATTTTCCTGGACTGCAGGAAGGCCTTCGACACAGATCCTCAAAAGAGGTTGGTGCAGAAGCTGGAGGATCAGGCGCGTATAACAGGGAGGGCACTGCAATGGATCAGAGAATACCTGACAGGAAAGCAACAGCGAGTCATGGTACGTGAAGAGGTATCACAGTGGGCGCATATGACGACCAGTGCTATTGTTGATATATGTGAATGACATGATGTAAGGGATGGACTCCGAAGTGTCTCTGCTCGCAGATGATGTGAAGTTGATGAGAAGAATTAAATCAGATGAGGATCAGGCAGAACTACAAAGAGACCTGGACAGGCTGGACACGTGGTTCAGAAACTGGCTTCTCGAATTCAACCCTGCCAAATGCAAGTCATGAAGATTGGGGAAGGGCAAAGAAGACCGCAGACAGAGAATAGGCTAGGTGGACAAAGGCTGCAAACCCCACTCGAGGAGAAAGATCTTGGGGTGACCATAACACCGAGCACGTCTCCGGAGGAACACATCAACCAGATAACTGCTGCAGCATATGGGCGCCTTGCAAACCTGAGAATAGCGTTCCGATACCTTAGAAAAGAATCATTCAAGACACTCTGCACTGTGTACGTCAGGCCCATACTGGAGTATGCAGCACCAGTTTGGAACCCACGCCTGGTCAGACAAGTCATGAAGTTAGAGAAAGTACAAAGGTTTGCAACAAGGCTAGTTCCAGAGCTAAGGGGAATGTTCTACGATGAAAGATTGAGGGAAATCGGACTGACGACACTGAAGGATAGAAGGGTCAAGGAGACATGATAAAAACATACAAGATACTGCGTGGAATAGATAAGGTGGACAGAAACAGGATGTTTCAGAGAGGGGACACAGAAACAAGGGGTCACAATTAGAAGCTGAAGACTCCGATGAGTCACAGGGACGTTAGGAAGTGAAAGTATTTCTTCAGTCATAGAGTCGTCAGGAAGTGGAATAGCCTAGCAAGTGATGTAGTGGAGGCAGGAGCCATACATAGCTTTAAGAAGAGGTATAACAAACCTCAGGGAGCAAAGAGAGAGGACCTAGTAGCGATCAGTGAAGAGGCGGGACCAGGAGCTGAATCTCGACCCCTGCAACCACAATTAGGTGAGTACATACACACATACACACACACACACACACACACACACACACACACACACACACACACACACGCGCACACACACACACACACACACACACACACACACACACACACACACACACACACACACACACACACACACATACACGCACACACACACACACACATATACACAAACAGACAGACACACACACAAAAACAGACAGGCAGACACACACACAAACAGACAGGCAGAAACACACACAGAGGGGTGAGTCTAACAGAGCAGCGGACAGGCACCAGGAGACGTGATATTGATTGAGGCCCCGGGATTGCCCTCAAAAAATTCCCTACGCTAAATTTTGCCCCCTAACTGAGGGAGATGTGGACGCATTGAACTGTTGGTTCACTTTAATCAACGGCTCAAAGATAGCAGATAAAACTTCGGTGATATTGCTGCAAGAGTGTATCTGGTTCACCTCTCTGCCATACACCTTAAAACTCTCTTTCTTATTTGTAACTATTAGGATGGGGATTTAAAGACTATCGACTACACTAGGGTTATTAAGGTTGCATGTAAATTGTTTCAGCGCTAAAAAGTATACTTTAATACCTAAAACAGGGTTTACAGTAAACTCCCAGTATATACTGTATACACCGAGATATAAACCTTTCAGTACATTTGCCCTGTGAATAAAATATTTCTTATTTTATTGTTTGTAATTAAAATAATTGTAACTATAATAGTAAAATCTGCTATAAATTATCATTATTATTATTATTAATATTGGTGCTGTTATTATTACTTAATCACTATTGGTTTATTAATTAATTTTAGCTGTTTTATTTATGGGAATAAAATTCTGATTATTTTTTTCTTTTGCTGTAATCCTAAATATCATATTTTTTGTCGTTTTTACATTTTTTAATAATAATAATAATAATAATAATAATAATAATAATAATAATAATAATAATAATAATAATAATAATAATAATAATAATAATAATATTATTATTATTATTATTATTATTAATATTATTATTATTTTTATTATCATAACAATAATAATAATAACAACTATTATTATTATTATTATTATTATTATTATTATTATTGCTATTATTATTATTATTGTTAAAGAGTGCAACAGAGCAGCGAAGTTTTAAAAATAGGAAATAAGTGGATACTGCAGCAACATTAGGTTTTGTAGCTGGGAATAAGAAACAGTTTTGTAGAGTGATGAGGTGAGTGAAAGGAACAAATTAACTTGTCAGTTCAGAGTGAGAGAGATGAGGTGATAAATAAGAAGGAGAAACATTTTGTGATGGTGTTAAGCGCAGATGATGCAGAGAGATGATGACCATGATGGGAGGCATGGTAAGAGAGAAGCTTAGGGTTTATTAGGCAGGAATGAATGAACATCACTGTGGTTCTACTACCTTAAAGTGCCAAAATATTGATCGTGAGATTTCCAAAAGGAAACTTAATTGCTCGAGATCCATAAAGAACAAAAAAGCACAATACCGTGACTGGAACAATACACAAATAAACCGGACTTAGGAGAGAGAAACCCATGACGACCTTTACTTTGTAAATGGCTTAAGTCGAACCGAAACGTTGTCATGGGTTCCTCTCTCCTGTATGCGGGTTACTTGTGTATTAATTGGTCGAGACTCAACAAACTCAGATTCGTAATCAGCGCTTCCAAATTAGTTTCAAACAACCAATGTTGTTTCTGAACTGGATGAAAAGTTATTTTGGTGGCTAATGTTATCATTGTTCATTAAATTTTTTACTACTCCTACCAAAAGTCAGTATTTCTTGAAATTTAGATTCCAAGAATTCACAAAAGAACTCGCTTTCGGGAGTTAGTTAAACACCTGCCCTTCAGTACAGACTAGTGTCATCCTCTCACCCCCTCCGGACAATTCCTACATACGCCCCTTTCACTGTGCACCTCATTTATATTGCATCTCCTACTCCGGAGTTTCATGCTCTTATTTCACGTTACTTCACCAACTTGTACCTCAAATAATCCCTCTTGTATAAGTGCGTCGATTTTATTGCATATTTTAAAGGTCTGAATGTCAGCAATTCCTAAATTTCACTTCACAAGGAAAATTAATCATAACCCTATTTTTTAAAGGGGTGGACCCGTAAGACAGTCAGATGACCAAAAACTCCAGCTGTGGATTATCATATGACTATGACCTGTGTCAGGAAACCCTTGTCCTGTTTCCTGACAAGTCTTACCTAAGCTAACCTCTATAAAGAAGACCACTGAACCTGTTGACTCTCACACTGAGTGCACCTATTTCACCTTTCTGTGCACTCTATTCACCCTGTCTTCGTCTTTAATATAATCTGGAGTCCAAAACTGAAAAGTTTATTCAGGAGTGGAAGAGAGAAACAGGGATGAGAAGAAGAACGAGAGGAGCCATAAGTTATTCAAGATTATTCCGTAAAACTGTGTTTGAATATAAAACTGTGATCTTAGACATTAGACCTGAAGCATGTCTCTCACTACTGCTGATGGTGAAGCATGTCTCTCACTACTTCTGATGGTGAAGCATGTCTCTCACTACTTCTGATGGTGAAGCATGTCTCTCACTACTTCTGATGGTGAAGCATGTCTCTCACTACTTCTGATGGTGAAGCATGTCTCTCACTACTTCTGATGGTGAAGCATGTCTCTCACTACTTCTGATGGTGAAGCATGTCTCTCACTACTTCTGATGGCACTAGACTTCATCTAAGTTATCATCACCACTGATGATAACTTACTTCATCTAAGTTATCATCACCACTGATGATAACTTACTTCATCTAAGTTATCATCACCACTGATGTCACCAAACTTCATCTAAGTTATTATCACCACTGATGTCACCAAACTTCATCTAAGTTATCGTCAACAGTGATGTCACCAAACCTCATGTAAGTTATCATCACCCCTGATGTCACCAAACTTCATCTAAGTTATCATCACCACTGATGTCACTAAACTTCAACTAAGTTATCATCACCACTGATGTCACCAAACTTCAACTAAGTTATCATCACCACTGATGTCACCAAACTTCAACTAAGTTATCATCACCACTGATGTCACTAAACTTCAACTAAGTTATCATCACCACTGATGTCACCAAACTTCATCTAAGTTATCATCACCACTGATGTCACTAAACTTCATCTAAGTTATCATCACCACTGATGTCACCAAACTTCAACTAAGTTATCATCACCACTGATGTCACCAAACTTCGACTACGTTATCATCACCACTGATGTCACCGAACTTCATCTAAGTTATCATCACCACTGATGTCACCATACTTCATCTAAGTTTTTATCACCACTGATGTCGCCAGACTTCAACTAAGTTATCATCACCACTGATGTCACCAAACTTCATCTAAGTTATCATCACCACTGATGTCACCAAACTTCATCTTAGGTATCATCACCACTGATGCCACCACACTTCAACTAAGTTATCATCACCACTGATGCCACCACACTTCAACTAAGTTATCATCACCACTGATGTCACCAAACTTCATCTAAGTTATCATCACCACTGATGTCACCAAACTTCATCTAAGTTATCATCACCACTGATGTCACCAAACTTCGACTACGTTATCATCACCACTGATGTCACCGAACTTCAACTAAGTTATCATCACCACTGATGCCACCACACTTCAACTAAGTTATCATCACCACTGATGTCACCACACTTCAACTAAGTTATCATCAAGACTGATGTCACCACACTTCAGCTAAGTTATCATCACCACTGATGTCACCAAACTTCATCTTAGGTATCACCACCACTGATGTCGTCAAACTTCAACTAAGTTATCATCACCACTGATGTCACCACATTTCAACTAAGTTATCATCACCACTGATACCACCACACTTCAACTTAGTTATCATCACCACTGATGTCACCACACTTCAACTAAGTTATCATCACCACTGATGTCACCACACTTCAACTAAGTTATCATCACCACTGATGTCACCACACTTCAACTAAGTTATCATTACCACTGATGTCACCACACTTCAACTAAGTTATCATCACCACTGATGTCACCACACTTCAACTAAGTTATCATTACCACTAATGTCACCACACTTCAACTAAGTTATTATCACCACTGATGTCACCACACTTCAACTAAGTTATCATTACCACTGATGTCACCACACTTCAACTAAGTTATCATCACCACTGATGTCACCACACTTCAACTAAGTTATCATTACCACTGATGTCACCACACTTCAACTAAGTTATCATCACGACTGATGTCACCACTCTTCAACTAAGTTATTATCACCACTGATGCCACCACACTTCAACTAGGTTATCATCACCACTGATGTCACCACACTTCAACTAAGTTATCATCACCACTGATGCCACCACACTTCAACTAAGTTATCATCACCACTGATGTCACCACACTTCAACTAAGTTATCATCACCACTGATGTCACCAAACTTCATCTTAGGTATCATCACCACTGATGTCGTCAAACTTCAACTAAGTTATCATCACCACTGATGTCACCACATTTCAACTAAGTTATCATCACCACTGATGTCACCACACTTCAACTAAGTTATCATCACCACTGATGCCACCACACTTCAACTAAGTTATCATCACCACTGATGTCACCACATCTCAACTAAGTAATCATCACCACTGATGTCACCACACTTCAACTAAGTCATCATCACCACTGATGTCACCACACTTCAACTAAGTTATCATCACCACTGATGTCACCACATTTCAACTAAGTTATCATCACCACTGATGTCACCACACTTCAACTAAGTCATCATCACCACTGATGTCACCACACTTCAACTAAGTTATCATCACCACTGATGTCACCACACTTCAACTAAGTCATCATCACCACTGATGTCACCACACTTCAACTAAGTTATCATCACCACTGATGTCACCACATTTCAACTAAGTTATCATCGCCACTAATGTCACCACACTTCAACTAAGTTATCATCACCACTGATGACACCACATTTCAACTAAGTTGTCATCGCCACTAATGTCACCACACTTCAACTAAGTTATCATCACCACTGATGTCACCACATTTCAACTAAGTTATCATCGCCACTAATGTCACCACACTTCAACTAAGTCATCATCACCACTGATGTCACCACACTTCAACTAAGTTATCATCACCACTGATGACACCACATTTCAACTAAGTTATCATCGCCACTAATGTCACCACACTTCAACTAAGTTATCATCACCACTGATGTCACCACATTTCAACTAAGTTATCATCGCCACTAATGTCACCACACTTCAACTAAGTTATCATCACCACTGATGTCACCACATTTCAACTAAGTTATCATCGCCACTAATGTCACCAAACTTCAACTAAGTTATCATCACCACTGATGTCACCACACTTCAACTAAGTTATCATCACCACTGATGTCGTCAAACTTCAACTAAGTTATCATCACCACTGATGACACCACACTTCAACTAAGTTATCATCACCACTGATGACACCACACTTCAACTAAGTTATCATCACCACTGATGTCACCAAACTTCATCTTAGGTATCATCACCACTGATGTCGTCAAACTTCAACTAAGTTATCATCACCACTGATGTCACCACACTTCAACTAAGTTATCATCACCACTGATGTCACCACATTTCAACTAAGTTATCATCGCCACTAATGTCACCACACTTCAACTAAGTTATCATCACCACTGATGTCACCACATTTCAACTAAGTTATCATCGCCACTAATGTCACCAAACTTCAACTAAGTTATCATCACCACTGATGTCACCAAACTTCATCTTAGGTATCATCACCACTGATGTCGTCAAACTTCAACTAAGTTATCATCACCACTGATGACACCACACTTCAACTAAGTTATCATCACCACTGATGACACCACACTTCAACTAAGTTATCATCACCACTGATGTCACCACACTTCAACTAAGTTATCATCACCACTGATGTCACCACACTTCAACTAAGTTATCATCACCACTGATGTCACCACACTTCAACTAAGTTATCATCACCACTGATGTCACCACACTTCAACTAAGTTATCATCACCACTGATGTCACCACACTTCAACTAAGTTATCATCACCACTGATGTCACCACACTTCAACTACTGTCTTTAATATGAACGAAAATGAACATCTAACTTCATTAAATTTAATATTACATCAATGTTGATATTAAATAGCTGAGTGATAATAAAAAAAGAGAAAGTTATCCGTAAGTTTTTGCCTCAGCACCTTGATAATTACCTCACCACATTGATAATTACCTCACCACCTTGATAATTACCTCAGCACTTTGATAATTACCTCAGCACCATGATAATTACCTCACCACCTTGATAATTACCTCAGCACCTTGATAATTACCTCAGCACCTTGATAATTACCTCACCACCTTGATAATTACCTCAGCACTTTGACAATTACCTCAGCACCTTGATAATTACCTCAGCACCTTGACATTTACCTCAGCACTTTGAGGATTTCCTGGGCACCTTGATACTTATCTCAGCACCTTGATATTTACTTCAGCACCTTGATATGTATCTCAGCACCTTGAGAGTGTGTTCAGCAGGTGCGGGGAGGAGCGGCACGGAAGCTGCCATCAGCACCTTGAGAGTGTGTTCAGCAGGTGCGGGGAGGGGTGGCACGGAGGCTGCCATCAGCACCTTGAGAGTGTGTTCAGCAGGTGCGGGGAGGAGCGGCACGGAGGCTGCCATCAGCACCTTGAGAGTGTGTTCAGCAGGTGCGGGGAGGGGTGGCACGGAGGCTGCCATCAGCACCTTGAGAGTGTGTTCAGCAGGTGCGGGGAGGGGCGGCACGGAGGCTGCCATCAGCACCTTGAGAGTGTGTTCAGCAGGTGCGGGGAGGGGCGGCACGGAGGCTGCCATCAGCACCATGAGAGTGTGTTCAGCAGGTGCGGGAAGGGGCGGCACGGAGGCTGCCATCAGCACCTTGAGAGTGTGTTCAGCAGGTGCGGGGAGGGGTGGCACGGAGGCTGCCATCAGCATCTTGAGAGTGTGTTCAGCAGGTGCGGGGAGGAGCGGCACGGAGGCTGCCATCAGCACCTTGAGAGTGTGTTCAGCAGGTGCGGGGAGGGGCAGCACAGAGGCTGCCATCAGCACCTTGAGAGTGTGTTCAGCAGGTGCGGGGAGGGGCGGCACGGAGGCTGTCATCAGCACCTTGAGAGAGTGTTCAGCAGGTGCGGGGAGGGGCAGCACAGAGGCTGCCATCAGCACCTTGAGAGTGTGTTCAGCAGGTGCGGGGAGGAGCGGCACGGTGGCTGCCATCAGCACCTTGAAAGTGTGTTCAGCAGGTGCGGGGAGGGGCGGCACGGTGGCTGCCATCAGCACCTTGAGAGTGTGTTCAGCAGGTGCGGGGAGGGGCGGCACGGAGGCTGTCATCAGCACCTTGAGAGTGTGTTCAGCATGAGCGGCGAGGGGCGGCACGGAGGCTGCCATCAGCACCATGAGTGTGTGTTCAGCAGGTGCGGGGAGCGGTGGCACGGAGGCTGCCATCAGCACCTTGAGAGTGTGTTCAGCAGGTGCAGGGAGGGGTGGCACTGAGGCTGCCATCAGCACCTTGAGTGTGTGTTCAGCAGGTGCGGGGAGGGGTGGCACGGAGGCTGCCATCAGCACCTTGAGAGTGTGTTCAGCAGGAGCGGGGAGGGGCGGCACGGAGGCTGTCATCAGCACCTTGAGTGTGTGTTCAGCAGGTGCGGGGAGGGGTGGAACGGAGGCTGCCATCAGCACTTTGAGCGTGTGTTCAGCAGGTGCGGGGAGGGGCGGCACGGAGGCTGCCATCAGTACCTTGAGAGTGTGTTCAGCAGGTGCCGGGAGGGGCGGCACGGAGGCTGCCATCAGCACCTTGAGAGTGTGTTCAGCAGGTGCGGGGAGGGGCGGCACGGAGGCTGCCATCAGCACCTTGAGAGTGTGTTCAGCAGGTGCGGGAAGGGTCGGCACGGAGGCTGCCATCAGCACCTTGAGAGTGTGTTCAGCAGGTGCGGGGAGAGGCGGCACTGAGGCTGCCATCAGCACCTTGAGAGTGTGTTCAGCAGGTGCGGGGAGGGGCGGCACGGAGGTTGCCATCAGCACCTCGAGAGTGTGTTCAGCAGGTGCGGAGAGGGGCGGCACGGACGCTGCCATCAGTACCTTGAGAGTGTGTTCAGCAGGTGCGGGGAGGGGCGGCACGGAGGCTGCCATCAGCACCTCGAGAGTGTGTTCAGCAGGTGCGGGGAGGGGCGGCACTGAGGCTGCCATCAGCACCTTGAGAGTGTGTTCAGCAGGTGCGGGGAGGGGCGGCACGGAGGCTGCCATCAGCACCTTGAGAGTGTGTTCAGCAGGTGCGGGGAGAGGCGGCACTGAGGCTGCCATCAGCACCTTGAGAGTGTGTTCAGCAGGTGCGGGGAGGGGCGGCACTGAGGCTGCCATCAGCACCTTGAGTGTGTGTTCAGCAGGTGCGGGGAGGGGCGGCACGGAGGCTGCCATCAGCACCTTGAGTGTGTGTTCAGCAGGTGCGGGGAGGGGCGGCACTGAGGCTACCATCAGCACCTTGAGTGTGTGTTCAGCATGTGCGGGGAGGGGCGGCACTGAGACTGCCATCAGAACCTCGAGTGTGTGTTCAGCAGGTGCGGGGAGGGGCGGCACGGAGGCTGCCATCAGCACCTTGAGATTGTGTTCAGCAGGTGCGGGGAGGGGCGGCACTGAGGCTGCCATCAGCACCTTGAGTGTGTGTTCAGCAGGTGCGGGGAGGGGCGGCACTGAGGCTGCCATCAGCACCTTGAGTGTGTGTTCAGCAGGTGCGGGGAGGGGCGGCACGGAGGCTGCCATCAGCACCTTGAGAGTGTGTTCAGCAGGTGCGGGGAGGGGCGGCACGGAGGCTGCCATCAGCACCATGAGAGTGTGTTCAGCAGGTGCGGGAAGGGGCGGCACGGAGGCTGCCATCAGCACCTTGAGAGTGTGTTCAGCAGGTGCGGGGAGGGGTGGCACGGAGGCTGCCATCAGCATCTTGAGAGTGTGTTCAGCAGGTGCGGGGAGGAGCGGCACGGAGGCTGCCATCAGCACCTTGAGAGTGTGTTCAGCAGGTGCGGGGAGGGGCAGCACAGAGGCTGCCATCAGCACCTTGAGAGTGTGTTCAGCAGGTGCGGGGAGGGGCGGCACGGAGGCTGTCATCAGCACCTTGAGAGAGTGTTCAGCAGGTGCGGGGAGGGGCAGCACAGAGGCTGCCATCAGCACCTTGAGAGTGTGTTCAGCAGGTGCGGGGAGGAGCGGCACGGTGGCTGCCATCAGCACCTTGAAAGTGTGTTCAGCAGGTGCGGGGAGGGGCGGCACGGTGGCTGCCATCAGCACCTTGAGAGTGTGTTCAGCAGGTGCGGGGAGGGGCGGCACGGAGGCTGTCATCAGCACCTTGAGAGTGTGTTCAGCATGAGCGGCGAGGGGCGGCACGGAGGCTGCCATCAGCACCTTGAGTGTGTGTTCAGCAGGTGCGGGGAGCGGTGGCACGGAGGCTGCCATCAGCACCTTGAGAGTGTGTTCAGCAGGTGCAGGGAGGGGTGGCACTGAGGCTGCCATCAGCACCTTGAGTGTGTGTTCAGCAGGTGCGGGGAGGGGTGGCACGGAGGCTGCCATCAGCACCTTGAGAGTGTGTTCAGCAGGAGCGGGGAGGGGCGGCACGGAGGCTGTCATCAGCACCTTGAGTGTGTGTTCAGCAGGTGCGGGGAGGGGTGGAACGGAGGCTGCCATCAGCACTTTGAGCGTGTGTTCAGCAGGTGCGGGGAGGGGCGGCACGGAGGCTGCCATCAGCACCTTGAGAGTGTGTTCAGCAGGTGCGGGGAGGGGCGGCACGGAGGCTGCCATCAGTACCTTGAGAGTGTGTTCAGCAGGTGCCGGGAGGGGCGGCACGGAGGCTGCCATCAGCACCTTGAGAGTGTGTTCAGCAGGTGCGGGGAGGGGCGGCACGGAGGCTGCCATCAGCACCTTGAGAGTGTGTTCAGCAGGTGCGGGAAGGGTCGGCACGGAGGCTGCCATCAGCACCTTGAGAGTGTGTTCAGCAGGTGCGGGGAGAGGCGGCACTGAGGCTGCCATCAGCACCTTGAGAGTGTGTTCAGCAGGTGCGGGGAGGGGCGGCACGGAGGTTGCCATCAGCACCTTGAGAGTGTGTTCAGCAGGTGCGGGGAGGGGCGGCACGGAGGCTGCCATCAGCACCTTGAGAGTGTGTTCAGCAGGTGCGGGGAGGGACGGCACTGAGCCTGCCATCAGCACCTTGAGAGTGTGTTCAGCAGGTGCTGGGAGGGGCGGCACTGAGGCTGCCATCAGCACCTTGAGAGTGTGTTCAGTAGGTGCGGGGAGGGGCGGCACAGAGGCTGCCATCAGCACCTTGAGAGTGTGTTCAGCAGGTGCGGGGAGGGGCGGCACGGAGGCTGCCATCAGCACCTCGAGAGTGTGTTCAGCAGGTGCGGAGAGGGGCGGCACGGACGCTGCCATCAGTACCTTGAGAGTGTGTTCAGCAGGTGCGGGGAGGGGCGGCACGGAGGCTGCCATCAGCACCTCGAGAGTGTGTTCAGCAGGTGCGGGGAGGGGCGGCACTGAGGCTGCCATCAGCACCTTGAGAGTGTGTTCAGCAGGTGCGGGGAGGGGCGGCACGGAGGCTGCCATCAGCACCTTGAGTGTGTGTTCAGCAGGTGCGGGGAGGGGCGGCACGGAGGCTGCCATCAGCACCTTGAGTGTGTGTTCAGCAGGTGCGGGGAGGGGCGGCACTGAGGCTGCCATCAGCACCTTGAGAGTGTGTTCAGCAGGTGCGGGGAGGGGCGGCACTGAGGCTGCCATCAGCACCTTGAGTGTGTGTTCAGCAGGTGCGGGGAGGGGCGGCACGGAGGCTGCCATCAGCACCTTGAGTGTGTGTTCAGCAGGTGCGGGGAGGGGCGGCACTGAGGCTACCATCAGCACCTTGAGTGTGTGTTCAGCATGTGCGGGGAGGGGCGGCACTGAGACTGCCATCAGAACCTCGAGTGTGTGTTCAGCAGGTGCGGGGAGGGGCGGCACGGAGGCTGCCATCAGCACCTTGAGATTGTGTTCAGCAGGTGCGGGGAGGGGCGGCACTGAGGCTGCCATCAGCACCTTGAGAGTGTGTTCAGCAGGTGCGGAGAGGGGCGGCACGGACGCTGCCATCAGTACCTTGAGAGTGTGTTCAGCAGGTGCGGGGAGGGGCGGCACGGAGGCTGCCATCAGCACCTCGAGAGTGTGTTCAGCAGGTGCGGGGAGGGGCGGCACTGAGGCTGCCATCAGCACCTTGAGAGTGTGTTCAGCAGGTGCGGGGAGGGGCGGCACGGAGGCTGCCATCAGCACCTTGAGAGTGTGTTCAGCAGGTGCGGGGAGAGGCGGCACTGAGGCTGCCATCAGCACCTTGAGAGTGTGTTCAGCAGGTGCGGGGAGGGGCGGCACTGAGGCTGCCATCAGCACCTTGAGTGTGTGTTCAGCAGGTGCGGGGAGGGGCGGCACGGAGGCTGCCATCAGCACCTTGAGTGTGTGTTCAGCAGGTGCGGGGAGGGGCGGCACTGAGGCTACCATCAGCACCTTGAGTGTGTGTTCAGCATGTGCGGGGAGGGGCGGCACTGAGACTGCCATCAGAACCTCGAGTGTGTGTTCAGCAGGTGCGGGGAGGGGCGGCACGGAGGCTGCCATCAGCACCTTGAGATTGTGTTCAGCAGGTGCGGGGAGGGGCGGCACTGAGGCTGCCATCAGCACCTTGAGAGTGTGTTCAGCAGGTGCGGGGAGGGGCAGCACGGAGGCTGCCATCAGCACCTTCAGTGTGTGTTCAGCAGGTGCGGGGAGGGGCGGCAAGGAGGCTGCCATCAGCACCTTGAGAGTGTGTTCAGCAGGTGCGGGGAGGGGCGGCACGGAGGCTGCCATCAGCACCTTGAGAGTATGTTCAGCAGGTGCGGGGAGGGGTGGCACGGAGGCTGTAATCAGCACCTTGAGAGTGTGTTCAGCAGGTGCGGGGAGTGGCGACACGGAGGCTGCCATCAGCACCTTGAAAGTGTGTTCAGCAAGTGCGGGGAGGGGCGGCACGCAGGCTGCCATCAGCACCTTGAGAGTGTGTTCAGCAGGTGCGGGGAGAGGCGGCACGGAGGCTGCCATCAGCAACTTGAGAGTGTGTTCAGCAGGTGCGTGCAGGGGCGGCATGGAGGCTGCCATCAGCACCTTGAGTGTGTGTTCAGCAGGTGCGGGGAGGGGCGGCACGGAGGCTGCCATCAGCACCATGAGCGTGTGTTCAGCAGGTGCGGAGAGGGGCGGCACGGAGGCTGCCATCAGCACCTTGAGTGTGTGTTCAGCAGGTGCGTAGAGGGGCGGCACGGAGGCTGCCATCAGCACCTTGAGAGTGTGTTCAGCAGGTGCGGGGAGGGGCGGCACGGAGGCTGCCATCAGCACCTTGAGAGTGTGTTCACAGGTGCGGGGAGGGGCGGCACGGAGGCTGCCATCAGCACCTTGAGAGTGTGTTCAGCAGGTGCGGGGAGGAGCGGCACGGAGGCTGCCATCAGCACCATGAGTGTGTGTTCACAGGTGCGGGGAGGGGCGGCACGAAGGCTGCCATCAGCACCATGAGAGTGTGTTCAGCAGGTGCGGGGAGAAGTGCCAAGGAGGCTGCCATCAGCACCTTGAGTGTGTGTTCAGCAGGTGCAGGGAGGGGCGGCACGGACGCTGCCATCAGCACCTTGAGAGTGTGTTCAGCAGGTGCGGGGAGGGGCGGCACGGAGGCTGCCATCAGCACCTTGAGAGTGTGTTCAGCAGGTGCGGGGAGGGACGGCACTGAGCCTGCCATCAGCACCTTGAGAGTGTGTTCAGCAGGTGCTGGGAGGGGCGGCACTGAGGCTGCCATCAGCACCTTGAGAGTGTGTTCAGTAGGTGCGGGGAGGGGCGGCACAGAGGCTGCCATCAGCACCTTGAGAGTGTGTTCAGCAGGTGCGGGGAGGGGCGGCACGGAGGCTGCCATCAGCACCTCGAGAGTGTGTTCAGCAGGTGCGGAGAGGGGCGGCACGGACGCTGCCATCAGTACCTTGAGAGTGTGTTCAGCAGGTGCGGGGAGGGGCGGCACGGAGGCTGCCATCAGCACCTCGAGAGTGTGTTCAGCAGGTGCGGGGAGGGGCGGCACTGAGGCTGCCATCAGCACCTTGAGAGTGTGTTCAGCAGGTGCGGGGAGGGGCGGCACGGAGGCTGCCATCAGCACCTTGAGTGTGTGTTCAGCAGGTGCGGGGAGGGGCGGCACGGAGGCTGCCATCAGCACCTTGAGTGTGTGTTCAGCAGGTGCGGGGAGGGGCGGCACTGAGGCTGCCATCAGCACCTTGAGAGTGTGTTCAGCAGGTGCGGGGAGGGGCGGCACTGAGGCTGCCATCAGCACCTTGAGTGTGTGTTCAGCAGGTGCGGGGAGGGGCGGCACGGAGGCTGCCATCAGCACCTTGAGTGTGTGTTCAGCAGGTGCGGGGAGGGGCGGCACTGAGGCTACCATCAGCACCTTGAGTGTGTGTTCAGCATGTGCGGGGAGGGGCGGCACTGAGACTGCCATCAGAACCTCGAGTGTGTGTTCAGCAGGTGCGGGGAGGGGCGGCACGGAGGCTGCCATCAGCACCTTGAGATTGTGTTCAGCAGGTGCGGGGAGGGGCGGCACTGAGGCTGCCATCAGCACCTTGAGAGTGTGTTCAGCAGGTGCGGAGAGGGGCGGCACGGACGCTGCCATCAGTACCTTGAGAGTGTGTTCAGCAGGTGCGGGGAGGGGCGGCACGGAGGCTGCCATCAGCACCTCGAGAGTGTGTTCAGCAGGTGCGGGGAGGGGCGGCACTGAGGCTGCCATCAGCACCTTGAGAGTGTGTTCAGCAGGTGCGGGGAGGGGCGGCACGGAGGCTGCCATCAGCACCTTGAGAGTGTGTTCAGCAGGTGCGGGGAGAGGCGGCACTGAGGCTGCCATCAGCACCTTGAGAGTGTGTTCAGCAGGTGCGGGGAGGGGCGGCACTGAGGCTGCCATCAGCACCTTGAGTGTGTGTTCAGCAGGTGCGGGGAGGGGCGGCACGGAGGCTGCCATCAGCACCTTGAGTGTGTGTTCAGCAGGTGCGGGGAGGGGCGGCACTGAGGCTACCATCAGCACCTTGAGTGTGTGTTCAGCATGTGCGGGGAGGGGCGGCACTGAGACTGCCATCAGAACCTCGAGTGTGTGTTCAGCAGGTGCGGGGAGGGGCGGCACGGAGGCTGCCATCAGCACCTTGAGATTGTGTTCAGCAGGTGCGGGGAGGGGCGGCACTGAGGCTGCCATCAGCACCTTGAGAGTGTGTTCAGCAGGTGCGGGGAGGGGCAGCACGGAGGCTGCCATCAGCACCTTCAGTGTGTGTTCAGCAGGTGCGGGGAGGGGCGGCAAGGAGGCTGCCATCAGCACCTTGAGAGTGTGTTCAGCAGGTGCGGGGAGGGGCGGCACGGAGGCTGCCATCAGCACCTTGAGAGTATGTTCAGCAGGTGCGGGGAGGGGTGGCACGGAGGCTGTAATCAGCACCTTGAGAGTGTGTTCAGCAGGTGCGGGGAGTGGCGACACGGAGGCTGCCATCAGCACCTTGAAAGTGTGTTCAGCAAGTGCGGGGAGGGGCGGCACGCAGGCTGCCATCAGCACCTTGAGAGTGTGTTCAGCAGGTGCGGGGAGAGGCGGCACGGAGGCTGCCATCAGCAACTTGAGAGTGTGTTCAGCAGGTGCGTGCAGGGGCGGCATGGAGGCTGCCATCAGCACCTTGAGTGTGTGTTCAGCAGGTGCGGGGAGGGGCGGCACGGAGGCTGCCATCAGCACCATGAGCGTGTGTTCAGCAGGTGCGGAGAGGGGCGGCACGGAGGCTGCCATCAGCACCTTGAGTGTGTGTTCAGCAGGTGCGTAGAGGGGCGGCACGGAGGCTGCCATCAGCACCTTGAGAGTGTGTTCAGCAGGTGCGGGGAGGGGCGGCACGGAGGCTGCCATCAGCACCTTGAGAGTGTGTTCACAGGTGCGGGGAGGGGCGGCACGGAGGCTGCCATCAGCACCTTGAGAGTGTGTTCAGCAGGTGCGGGGAGGAGCGGCACGGAGGCTGCCATCAGCACCATGAGTGTGTGTTCACAGGTGCGGGGAGGGGCGGCACGAAGGCTGCCATCAGCACCATGAGAGTGTGTTCAGCAGGTGCGGGGAGAAGTGCCAAGGAGGCTGCCATCAGCACCTTGAGTGTGTGTTCAGCAGGTGCAGGGAGGGGCGGCACGGACGCTGCCATCAGCACCTTGAGAGTGTGTTCAGCAGGTGAAGGGAAGGGCGGCACGGAGGCTGCCATCAGCACCTTTAGCGTGTGTTCAGCAGGTGCGGGGAGGAGCGGCACGGAGGCTGCCTTCAGCTCCTTGAGTGTGTGTTCAGCAGATGCGGGGAGGGGCGGCACGGAGGCTGCCATCAGCACCTTGAGCGTGTATTCAGGAGGTGCGGGGAGGAGCGGCACTCAGGCTGCCTTCAGCACCTTGAGAGTGTGTTCAGCAGGTGCGGGGACGGGCGGCACGGAGGCTGCCATCAGCACCTTGAGAGTGTGTTCAGCAGGTGCAGGGAGGGGCGGCACGGAGGCTGCCATCAGCACCTTGAGAGTGTGTTCAGCAGGTGCGGGGAGGGGCGGCACGGAGGCTGCCATCAGCACCTTGAGAGTGTGTTCAGCAGGTGCGGGGAGGGGCGGCACGGAGGCTGCCATCAGCACCTTGAGAGTGTGTTCAGCAGTTGCGGGGAGGGGCGGCACTGAGGCTGCCATCAGCATCTTGAGAGTGTGTTCAGGAGGTGCGGGGAGGGGCGGCACGGAGGCTGCCATCAGCACCTTGACAGTGTGTTCAGCAGGTGCGGGGAGGGGCGGCACAGAGGCTGCCATCAGCACCTTGACAGTGTGTTCAGCAGGTGCGGGGAGAGGCGCCACTGAGGCTGCCATCAGCACCTTGAGTGTGTTCAGCAGGTGCGGGGAGGGGCGGCACGGAGGCTGCCATCAGCACCTTGAGAGTGTGTTCAGCAGGTGCGGGGAGGGGCGGCACGGAGGCTGCCATCAGCACCTTGAGAGTGTGTTCAGCAGTTGCGGGGAGGGGCGGCACTGAGGCTGCCATCAGCACCTTGAGAGTGTGTTCAGCAGGTGCGGGGAGGGGCGGCACGGAGGCTGCCATTAGCACCTTAAGTGTGTGTTCAGCAGGTGCGGGGAGGGGCGGCACGGAGGCTGCCATCAGCACCTTGAGAGTGTGTTCAGCAGGTGCGGGGAGGGGCAGCACAGAGGCTGCCATCAGCACCTTGAGAGTGTGTTCAGCAGGTGCGGGGAGGAGCGGCACGGTGGCTGCCATCAGCACCTTGAAAGTGTGTTCAGCAGGTGCGGGGAGGGGCGGCACGGTGGCTGCCATCAGCACCTTGAGAGTGTGTTCAGCAGGTGCGGGGAGGGGCGGCACGGAGGCTGTCATCAGCACCTTGAGAGTGTGTTCAGCATGAGCGGCGAGGGGCGGCACGGAGGCTGCCATCAGCACCTTGAGTGTGTGTTCAGCAGGTGCGGGGAGCGGTGGCATGGAGGCTGCCATCAGCACCTTGAGAGTGTGTTCAGCAGGTGCAGGGAGGGGTGGCACTGAGGCTGCCATCAGCACCTTGAGTGTGTGTTCAGCAGGTGCGGGGAGGGGTGGCACGGAGGCTGCCATCAGCACCTTGAGAGTGTGTTCAGCAGGAGCGGGGAGGGGCGGCACGGAGGCTGTCATCAGCACCTTGAGTGTGTGTTCAGCAGGTGCGGGGAGGGGTGGAACGGAGGCTGCCATCAGCACTTTGAGCGTGTGTTCAGCAGGTGCGGGGAGGGGCGGCACGGAGGCTGCCATCAGCACCTTGAGAGTGTGTTCAGCAGGTGCGGGGAGGGGCGGCACGGAGGCTGCCATCAGTACCTTGAGAGTGTGTTCAGCAGGTGCCGGGAGGGGCGGCACGGAGGCTGCCATCAGCACCTTGAGAGTGTGTTCAGCAGGTGCGGGGAGGGGCGGCACGGAGGCTGCCATCAGCACCTTGAGAGTGTGTTCAGCAGGTGCGGGAAGGGTCGGCACGGAGGCTGCCATCAGCACCTTGAGAGTGTGTTCAGCAGGTGCGGGGAGAGGCGGCACTGAGGCTGCCATCAGCACCTTGAGAGTGTGTTCAGCAGGTGCGGGGAGGGGCGGCACGGAGGTTGCCATCAGCACCTTGAGAGTGTGTTCAGCAGGTGCGGGGAGGGGCGGCACGGAGGCTGCCATCAGCACCTTGAGAGTGTGTTCAGCAGGTGCGGGGAGGGACGGCACTGAGCCTGCCATCAGCACCTTGAGAGTGTGTTCAGCAGGTGCTGGGAGGGGCGGCACTGAGGCTGCCATCAGCACCTTGAGAGTGTGTTCAGTAGGTGCGGGGAGGGGCGGCACAGAGGCTGCCATCAGCACCTTGAGAGTGTGTTCAGCAGGTGCGGGGAGGGGCGGCACGGAGGCTGCCATCAGCACCTCGAGAGTGTGTTCAGCAGGTGCGGAGAGGGGCGGCACGGACGCTGCCATCAGTACCTTGAGAGTGTGTTCAGCAGGTGCGGGGAGGGGCGGCACGGAGGCTGCCATCAGCACCTCGAGAGTGTGTTCAGCAGGTGCGGGGAGGGGCGGCACTGAGGCTGCCATCAGCACCTTGAGAGTGTGTTCAGCAGGTGCGGGGAGGGGCGGCACGGAGGCTGCCATCAGCACCTTGAGAGTGTGTTCAGCAGGTGCGGGGAGAGGCGGCACTGAGGCTGCCATCAGCACCTTGAGAGTGTGTTCAGCAGGTGCGGGGAGGGGCGGCACTGAGGCTGCCATCAGCACCTTGAGTGTGTGTTCAGCAGGTGCGGGGAGGGGCGGCACGGAGGCTGCCATCAGCACCTTGAGTGTGTGTTCAGCAGGTGCGGGCAGGGGCGGCACTGAGGCTACCATCAGCACCTTGAGTGTGTGTTCAGCATGTGCGGGGAGGGGCGGCACTGAGACTGCCATCAGAACCTCGAGTGTGTGTTCAGCAGGTGCGGGGAGGGGCGGCACGGAGGCTGCCATCAGCACCTTGAGATTGTGTTCAGCAGGTGCGGGGAGGGGCGGCACTGAGGCTGCCATCAGCACCTTGAGAGTGTGTTCAGCAGGTGCGGAGAGGGGCGGCACGGACGCTGCCATCAGTACCTTGAGAGTGTGTTCAGCAGGTGCGGGGAGGGGCGGCACGGAGGCTGCCATCAGCACCTCGAGAGTGTGTTCAGCAGGTGCGGGGAGGGGCGGCACTGAGGCTGCCATCAGCACCTTGAGAGTGTGTTCAGCAGGTGCGGGGAGGGGCGGCACGGAGGCTGCCATCAGCACCTTGAGAGTGTGTTCAGCAGGTGCGGGGAGAGGCGGCACTGAGGCTGCCATCAGCACCTTGAGAGTGTGTTCAGCAGGTGCGGGGAGGGGCGGCACTGAGGCTGCCATCAGCACCTTGAGTGTGTGTTCAGCAGGTGCGGGGAGGGGCGGCACGGAGGCTGCCATCAGCACCTTGAGTGTGTGTTCAGCAGGTGCGGGGAGGGGCGGCACTGAGGCTACCATCAGCACCTTGAGTGTGTGTTCAGCATGTGCGGGGAGGGGCGGCACTGAGACTGCCATCAGAACCTCGAGTGTGTGTTCAGCAGGTGCGGGGAGGGGCGGCACGGAGGCTGCCATCAGCACCTTGAGATTGTGTTCAGCAGGTGCGGGGAGGGGCGGCACTGAGGCTGCCATCAGCACCTTGAGAGTGTGTTCAGCAGGTGCGGGGAGGGGCAGCACGGAGGCTGCCATCAGCACCTTGAGTGTGTGTTCAGCAGGTGCGGGGAGGGGCGGCAAGGAGGCTGCCATCAGCACCTTGAGAGTGTGTTCAGCAGGTGCGGGGAGGGGCGGCACGGAGGCTGCCATCAGCACCTTGAGAGTATGTTCAGCAGGTGCGTGGAGGGGTGGCACGGAGGCTGTAATCAGCACCTTGAGAGTGTGTTCAGCAGGTGCGGGGAGTGGCGACACGGAGGCTGCCATCAGCACCTTGAAAGTGTGTTCAGCACGTGCGGGGAGGGGCGGCAAGCAGGCTGCCATCAGCACCTTGAGAGTGTGTTCAGCAGGTGCGGGGAGAGGCGGCACGGAGGCTGCCATCAGCAACTTGAGAGTGTGTTCAGCAGGTGCGTGCAGGGGCGGCATGGAGGCTGCCATCAGCACCTTGAGTGTGTGTTCAGCAGGTGCGGGGAGGGGCGGCACGGAGGCTGCCATCAGCACCATGAGCGTGTGTTCAGCAGGTGCGGAGAGGGGCGGCACGGAGGCTGCCATCAGCACCTTGAGTGTGTGTTCAGCAGGTGCGTAGAGGGGCGGCACGGAGGCTGCCATCAGCACCTTGAGAGTGTGTTCAGCAGGTGCGGGGAGGGGCGGCACGGAGGCTGCCATCAGCACCTTGAGAGTGTGTTCACAGGTGCGGGGAGGGGCGGCACGGAGGCTGCCATCAGCACCTTGAGAGTGTGTTCAGCAGGTGCGGGGAGGAGCGGCACGGAGGCTGCCATCAGCACCATGAGTGTGTGTTCACAGGTGCGGGGAGGGGCGGCACGAAGGCTGCCATCAGCACCATGAGAGTGTGTTCAGCAGGTGCGGGGAGAAGTGCCAAGGAGGCTGCCATCAGCACCTTGAGTGTGTGTTCAGCAGGTGCAGGGAGGGGCGGCACGGACGCTGCCATCAGCACCTTGAGAGTGTGTTCAGCAGGTGAAGGGAAGGGCGGCACGGAGGCTGCCATCAGCACCTTTAGCGTGTGTTCAGCAGGTGCGGGGAGGAGCGGCACGGAGGCTGCCTTCAGCTCCTTGAGTGTGTGTTCAGCAGATGCGGGGAGGGGCGGCACGGAGGCTGCCATCAGCACCTTGAGCGTGTATTCAGCAGGTGCGGGGAGGAGCGGCACTCAGGCTGCCTTCAGCACCTTGAGAGTGTGTTCAGCAGGTGCGGGGACGGGCGGAACGGAGGCTGCCATCAGCACCTTGAGAGTGTGTTCAGCAGGTGCAGGGAGGGGCGGCACTGAGGCTGCCATCAGCACCTTGAGAGTGTGTTCAGCAGGTGCGGGGAGGGGCGGCACGGAGGCTGCCATCAGCACCTTGAGAGTGTGTTCAGCAGGTGCGGGGAGGGGCGGAACGGAGGCTGCCATCAGCACCTTGAGAGTGTGTTCAGCAGTTGCGGGGAGGGGCGGCACTGAGGCTGCCATCAGCACCTTGAGAGTGTGTTCAGCAGGTGCGGGGAGGGGCGGCACGGAGGCTGCCATTAGCACCTTAAGCGTGTGTTCAGCAGGTGCGGGGAGGGGCGGCACGGAGGCTGCCATCAGCACCTTGAGAGTGTGTTCAACAGGTGCGGGGAGGGGCGGCACGGAGGCTGCCATCAGCACCTTGAGAGTGTGTTCAGCAGGTGCGGGGAGGGGCGGCACGGAGGCTATCATCAGCACCTTGAAAGTGTGTTCAGCAGGTGCGGGGAGGGGCGGCACAGAGGCTGCCATCATCACCTTGAGAGTGTGTTCAGCAGGTGCGGGGAGAGGCGGCACTGAGGCTGCCATCAGCACCTTGAGAGTGTGTTCAGCAGGTGCGGGGAGGGGCGGCACTGAGGCTGCCATCAGCACCTTGAGAGTGTGTTCAGCAGGTGCGGGGAGGGGCGGCACTGAGGCTGCCATCAGCACCTTGAGATTGTGTTCAGCAGGTGCATGGAGGGGCGGCTCTGAGGCTGCCATCTGCACCTTGAGAGTGTGTTCAGCAGGCGCGGGGAGGGGCGGCACGGAGGCTGCCATCAGCACCTTGAGTGTGTGTTCAGCAGGTGCGGGGAGGGGCGGCACGGAGACTGCCATCAGCACCTTGAGAGTGTGTTCAGCAGGTGCGGGGAGGGGCGGCACGGAGGCTGCCATCAGCAACTTGAGAGTGTGTTCAGCAGGTGCGTGGAGGGGCGGCATGGAGGCTGCCATCAGCACCTTGAGTGTGTGTTCAGCAGGTGCGGGGAGGGGCGGCACGGAGGCTGCCATCAGCACCATGTGCGTGTGTTCAGCACGTGCGGAGAGGGGCGGCACGGAGGCTGCCATCAGCAGCTTGAGTGTGTGTGTTCAGCAGGTGCATAGAGGGGCGGCACGGAGGCTGCAATCAGCACCTTGAGAGTGTGTTCAGCAGGTGCGGGGAGGGGCGGCACGGAGGCTGCCATCAGCACCTTGAGAGTGTGTTTACAGGTGCGGGGAGGGGCGGCACGGAGGCTGCCATCAGCACCTTGAGAGTGTGTTCAGCAGGTGCGGGGAGGAGCGGCACGGAGGCTGCCATCAGCACCATGAGTGTGTGTTCACAGGTGCGGGGAGGGGCGGCACGGAGGCTACCATCAGCACCATGAGAGTGTGTTCAGCAGGTGCGGGGAGAAGTGCCAAGGAGGCTGCCATCAGCACCTTGAGTGTGTGTTCAGCAGGTGCAGGGAGGGGCGGCACGGAGGCTGCCATCAGCACCTTGAGAGTGTGTTCAGCAGGTGAAGGGAAGGGCGGCACGGAGGCTGCCATCAGCACCTTGAGCGTGTGTTCAGCAGGTGCGGGGAGGGGCGGCACGGAGGCTGCCTTCAGCTCCTTGAGTGTGTGTTCAGCAGATGCGGGGAGGGGCGGCACGGAGGCTGCCATCAGCACCTTGAGCGTGTATTCAGCAGGTGCGGGGAGGAGCGGCACTCAGGCTGCCTTCAGCACCTTGAGAGTGTGTTCAGCAGGTGCGGGGAGGGGCGGCACGGAGGCTGCCATCAGCACCTTGAGAGTGTGTTCAGCAGGTGCGGGGAGGGGCGGCACGGAGGCTGCCATCAGCACCTTGAGAGTGTGTTCAGCAGGTGCGGGGAGGGGCGGCACGGAGGCTGCCATCAGCACCTTGAGAGTGTGTTCAGCAGGTGCGGGGAGGGGCGGCACGGAGGCTGCCATCAGCACCTTGAGAGTGTGTTCAGCAGTTGCGGGGAGGGGCGGCACTGAGGCTGCCATCAGCACCTTGAGAGTGTGTTCAGCAGGTGCGGGGAGGGGCGGCACGGAGGCTGCCATCAGCACCTTGACAGTGTGTTCAGCAGGTGCGGGGAGGGGCGGCACAGAGGCTGCCATCAGCACCTTGACAGTGTGTTCAGCAGGTGCGGGGAGAGGCGGCACTGAGGCTGCCATCAGCACCTTGAGAGTGTGTTCAGCAGGTGCGGGGAGGGGCGGCACGGAGGCTGCCATCAGCACCTTGAGAGTGTGTTCAGCAGGTGCGGGGAGGGGCGGCACGGAGGCTGCCATCAGCACCTTGAGAGTGTGTTCAGCAGTTGCGGGGAGGGGCGGCACTGAGGCTGCCATCAGCACCTTGAGAGTGTGTTCAGCAGGTGCGGGGAGGGGCGGCACGGAGGCTGCCATTAGCACCTTAAGTGTGTGTTCAGCAGGTGCGGGGAGGGGCGGCACGGAGGCTGCCATCAGCACCTTGAGAGTGTGTTCAACAGGTGCGGGGAGGGGCGGCACGGAGGCTGCCATCAGCACCTTGAGAGTGTGTTCAGCAGGTGCGGGGAGGGGCGGCACGGAGGCTATCATCAGCACCTTGAAAGTGTGTTCAGCAGGTGCGGGGAGGGGCGGCACAGAGGCTGCCATCAGCACCTTGAGAGTGTGTTCAGCAGGTGCGGGGAGAGGCGGCACTGAGGCTGCCATCAGCACCTTGAGAGTGTGTTCAGCAGGTGCGGGGAGGGGCGGCACTGAGGCTGCCATCAGCACCTTGAGAGTGTGTTCAGCAGGTGCGGGGAGGGGCGGCACTGAGGCTGCCATCAGCACCTTGAGATTGTGTTCAGCAGGTGCATGGAGGGGCGGCTCTGAGGCTGCCATCTGCACCTTGAGAGTGAGTTCAGCAGGTGCGGGGAGGGGCGGCACGGAGGCTGCCATCAGCACCTTGAGTGTGTGTTCAGCAGGTGCGGGGAGGGGCGGCACGGAGACTGCCATCAGCACCTTGAGAGTGTGTTCAGCAGGTGCGGGGAGGGGCGGCACGGAGGCTGCCATCAGCAACTTGAGAGTGTGTTCAGCAGGTGCGTGGAGGGGCGGCATGGAGGCTGCCATCAGCACCTTGAGTGTGTGTTCAGCAGGTGCGGGGAGGGGCGGCACGGAGGCTGCCATCAGCACCATGAGCGTGTGTTCAGCAGGTGCGGAGAGGGGCGGCACGGAGGCTGCCATCAGCACCTTGAGTGTGTGTGTTCAGCAGGTGCATAGAGGGGCGGCACGGAGGCTGCCATCAGCACCTTGAGAGTGTGTTCAGCAGGTGCGGGGAGGGGCGGCACGGAGGCTGCCATCAGCACCTTGAGAGTGTGTTCACAGGTGCGGGGAGGGGCGGCACGGAGGCTGCCATCAGCACCTTGAGAGTGTGTTCAGCAGGTGCGGGGAGGAGCGGCACGGAGGCTGCCATCAGCACCATGAGTGTGTGTTCACAGGTGCGGGGAGGGGCGGCACGGAGGCTGCCATCAGCACCATGAGAGTGTGTTCAGCAGGTGCGGGGAGAAGTGCCAAGGAGGCTGCCATCAGCACCTTGAGTGTGTGTTCAGCAGGTGCAGGGAGGGGCGGCACGGAGGCTGCCATCAGCACCTTGAGAGTGTGTTCAGCAGGTGAAGGGAAGGGCGGCACGGAGGCTGCCATCAGCACCTTGAGCGTGTGTTCAGCAGGTGCGGGAGGAGCGGCACGGAGGCTGCCTTCAGCTCCTTGAGTGTGTGTTCAGCAGATGCGGGGAGGGGCGGCACGGAGGCTGCCATCAGCACCTTGAGCGTGTATTCAGCAGGTGCGGGGTGGAGCGGCACTCTGGCTGCCTTCAGCACCTTGAGAGTGTGTTCAGCAGGTGCGGGGAGGGGCGGCACGGAGGCTGCCATCAGCACCTTGAGAGTGTGTTCAGCAGGTGCAGGGAGGGGCGGCACGGAGGCTGCCATCAGCACCTTGAGAGAGTGTTCTGCAGGTGCGGGGAGGGGCGGCACGGAGGCTGCCATCAGCACCTTGAGAGTGTGTTCAGCAGGTGCGGGGAGGGGCGGCACGGAGGCTGCCATCAGCACCTTGAGAGTGTGTTCAGCAGTTGCGGGGAGGGGCGGCACTGAGGCTGCCATCAGCACCTTGAGAGTGTGTTTAGCAGGTGCGGGGAGGGGCGGCACGGAGGCCGCCATTAGCACCTTAAGTGTGTGTTCAGCAGGTGTGGGGAGGGGCGGCACGGAGGCTGCCATCAGCACCTTGTGAGTGTGTTCAACAGGTGCGGGGAGGGGCGGCACGGAGGCTGCTATCAGCACCTTGAGAGTGTGTTCAGCAGGTGCGGGGAGGGGCGGCACGGAGGCTATCATCAGCACCTTGAAAGTGTGTTCAGCAGGTGCGGGGAGGGGCGGCACAGAGGCTGCCATCAGCACCTTGAGAGTGTGTTCAGCAGGTGCGGGGAGAGGCGGCACTGAGGCTGCCATCAGCACCTTGAGAGTGTGTTCAGCAGGTGCGGGGAGGGGCGGCACGGAGGCTGCCATCAGCACCTTGAGAGTGTGTTCAGCAGTTGCGGGGAGGGGCGGCACTGAGGCTGCCATCAGCACCTTGATAGTGTGTTCAGCAGGTGCGGGGAGGGGCCAGGTGCGGGGAGGGGCGGCACTGAGGCTGCCATCAGCACCTTGAGAGTGTGTTCAGCAGGTGCGGGGAGGGGCGGCACGGAGGCTATCATCAGCACCTTGAAAGTGTGTTCAGCAGGTGCGGGGAGGGGCGGCACGGAGGCTGCCATCAGCACCTTGAGAGTGTGTTCAGCAGGTGCGGGGAGGGGCGGCACGGAGGCTGCCATCAGCACCTTAAATATATGTTCAGCAGGTGCGGGGAGGGGCGGCACGGAGGCTGCCATCAGCACCTTGAGAGTGTGTTCAGCAGGTGAGGGGAGGGGCGGCACGGAGGCTGCCATCAGCACCTTGAGATTGTGTTCAGCAGGTGCGGGGAGGGGCGGCACGGAGGCCATCAGCACCTTGAGAGTGTGTTCAGCAGGTGCGGGGAGGGGCGGCACAGAGGCTGCCATCAGCACCTTGAGAGTGTGTTCAGCAGGTGCGGGGAGGGGCGGCACTGAGGCTGCCATCAGCACCTTGAGAGTGTGTTCAGCAGGTGCGGGGAGGGGCGGCACTGAGGCTGCCATCAGCACCTTGAGAGTGTGTTCAGCAGGTGCGGGGAGGGGCGGCACTGAGGCTGCCATCAGCACCTTGAGAGTGTGTTCAGCAGGTGCGGGGAGGGGCGGCACTGAGGCTGCCATCAGCACCTTGAGAGTGTGTTCAGCAGGTGCGGGGAGGGGCGGCACGGAGGCTGCCATCAGCACCTTGAGTGTGTGTTCAGCAGGTGCGGGGAGGGGCGGCACGGAGGCTGCCATCAGCACCTTGAGTGTGTGTTCAGCAGGTGCGGGGAGGGGCGGCACGGAGGCTGCCATCAGCACCTTGAGAGTGTGTTCAGCAGGTGCGGGGAGGGGCGGCACGGAGACTGCCATCAGCACCATGAGTGTGTGTTCACAGGTGCGGGGAGGGGCGGCACGGAGGCTGCTATCAGCACCATGAGAGTGTGTTCAGCAGGTGCGGGGAGAAGTGCCAAGGAGGCTGCCATCAGCACCTTGAGTGTGTGTTCAGCAGGTTCGGGGAGGGGCGGCACGGAGGCTGCCATCAGCACCTTGAGAGTGTGTTCAGCAGGTGCGGGGAGGGGTGGCACGGAGGCTGCCATTAGCACCTTGAGTGTGTGTTCAGCAGGTGCGGGGAGGGGCGGCTCTGAGGCTGCCATCTGAACCTTGAGAGTGTGTTCAGCAGGTGCGGGGAGGGGCGGCACGGAGGCTGCCATCAGCACCTTGAGTGTGTGTTCAGCAGGTGCTGGAAGGGGCGGCACGGAGACTGCCATCAGCACCTTGAGCGTGTGTTCAGCAGGTGCGAAGAGGGGCGGCACGGAGGCTGCCATCAGCAACTTGAGAGTGGGATCAGCAGGTGCGTGGAGGGTCGGCATGGAGGCTGCCATCAGCACGCTACCATCAGCACCTTGAGTGTTTGTTCAGCAGGTGCGGGGAGGGGCGGCACTGAGGCTGCCATCAGCACCTTGAGAGTGTGTTCAGCAGGTGCGGGGAGGGGCGGCACTGAGGCTGCCATCACCACCTTGAGATTGTGTTCAGCAAGTGCGGGGAGGGGCGGCTCTGAGGCTGCCATCTGCACGTTGAGAGTGTGTTCAGCAGGTGCGGGGAGGGGCGGCACGGAGGCTGCCATCAGCATCTTGAGTGTGTGTTCAGCAGGTGCGGGGAGGGGCGGCACAGAGACTGCCATCAGCTCCTTGAGAGTGTGTTCAGCAGGTGCGGGGAGGGGCGGCACGGAGGCTGCCATCAGCACCTTGAGTGTGTGTGTTCAGCAGGTGCATAGAGGGGCGGCACGGAGGCTGCCATCAGCACCTTGAGAGTGTGTTCAGCAAGTGCGGGGAGGGGCGGCACGGAGGCTGCCATCAGCACCTTGAGAGTGTGTTCACAGGTGCGGGGAGGGGCGGCACGGAGGCTGCCTTCAGCACCTTGAGTGTGTGTTCAGCAGGTGCGTAGAGGGGCGGCACGGAGGCTGCCATCAGCACCTTGAGAGTGTGTTCACAGGTGCGGGGAGGGGCTGCACGGAGGCTGCCATCTGCACCATGAGAGTGTGTTCAGCAGGTGCGGGGAGGAGTGGCACGGAGGCTGCCATCAGCACCATGAGTGTGTGTTCACAGGTGCGGGGAGGGGCGGCACGGAGGCTGCTATCAGCACCATGAGAGTGTGTTCAGCAGGTGCGGGCTGAGAAGTGCCAAGGAGGCTGCCATCAGCACCTTGAGAGTGTGTTCAGCAGGTGCAGGGAAGGGCGGCACGGAGGCTGCCATCAGCACCTTGAGCGTGTGTTCAGCAGGTGCGGGGAGGAGCGGCACGGAGGCTGCCTTCAGCTCCTTGAGTGTGTGTTCAGCAGGTGCGGGGAGGGGCGGCACAGAGGCTGCCATTAGCACCTTGAGCGTGTATTCAGCAGGTGCGGGGAGGAGCGGCACTCAGGCTGCCTTCAGCACCTTGAGAGTGTGTTCAGCAGGTGCAGGGAGGGGCGGCACGGAGGCTGCCATCAGCACCTTGAGAGTGTGTTCAGCAGGTGCAGGGAGGGGCGGCACGGAGGCTGCCATCAGCACCTTAAGTGTGTGTTCAGCAGGTGTGGGGAGGGGCGGCACGGAGGCTACCATCAGCACCTTGTGAGTGTGTTCAACAGGTGCGGGGAGGGGCGGCACGGAGGCTGCCATCAGCACCTTGAGAGTGTGTTCAGCAGGTGCGGGGAGGGGCGGCACGGAGGCTATCATCAGCACCTTGAAAGTGTGTTCAGCAGGTGCGGGGAGGGGCGGCACAGAGGCTGCCATCAGCACCTTGAGAGTGTGTTCAGCAGGTGCAGGGAGAGGCGGCACTGAGGCTGCCATCAGCACCTTGAGAGTGTGTTCACAGCTGCGGGGAGGGGCGGCACGGAGGCTGCCATCAGCACCTTGAGAGTGTGTTCAGCAGGTGCGGGGAGGGGCGGCACTGAGGCTGCCATCAGCACCTTGAGAGTGTGTTCAGCAGGTGCGGGGAGGGGCGGCTCTGAGGCTGCCATCTGCACCTTGAGAGTGTGTTCAGCAGGTGCGGGGAGGGGCGCCACGGAGGCTGCCATCAGCATTTTGAGTGTGTGTTCAGCATGTGCTGGGAGGGGCGGCACGGAGACTGCCATCAGCACCTTGAGAGTGTGTTCAGCAGGTGCGAAGAGGGGCGGCACGGAGGCTGCCATCAGCAACTTGAGAGTGGGTTCAGCAGGTGCGTGGAGGGGCGGCATGGAGGCTGCCATCAGCACCTTGAGTGTGTGTTCAGCAGGTGCGAGGAGGGGCGGCACGGAGGCTGCCATCAGCACCATGAGCGTGTGTTCAGCAGGTGCGGAGAGGGGCGGCACGGAGGCTGCCATCAGCACCTTGAGTGTGTGTGTTCAGCAGGTGCGTAGAGGGGCGGCACGGAGGCTGCCATCAGCACCTTGAGAGTGTGTTCAGCAAGTGCGGGGAGGGGCGGCACGGAGGCTGCCATCAGCACCATGAGTGTGTGTTCACAGGTGAGGGGAGGGGCGGCACGGAGGCTGCCATCAGCACCATGAGAGTGTGTTGAGCAGGTGCGGGGAGAAGTGCCAAGGAGGCTGCCATCAGCACCTTGAGTGTGTGTTCAGCAGGTGCAGGGAGGGGCGGCACGGAGGCTGCCATCAGCACCTTGAGAGTGTGTTCAGCAGGTGAAGGGAAGGGCGGCACGGAGGCTGCCATCAGCACCTTGAGCGTGTGTTCAGCAGGTGCGGGGAGGAGCGGCACGGAGGCTGGCTTCACCTCCTTGAGTGTGTGTTCAGCAGATGCGGGGAGGGGCGGCACGGAGGCTGCTATCAGCACCTTGAGCGTGTATTCAGCAGGTGCGGGGAGGAGCGGCACTCTGGCTGCCTTCAGCACCTTGAGAGTGTGTTCAGCAGGTGCGGGGAGGGGCGGCACGGAGGCTGCCATCAGCACCTTGAGAGTGTGTTCAGCAGGTGCAGGGAGGGGCGGCACGGAGGCTGCCATCAGCACCTTAAGTGTGTGTTCAGCAGGTGTGGGGAGGGGCGGCACGGAGGCTACCATCAGCACCTTGTGAGTGTGTTCAACAGGTGCGGGGAGGGGCGGCACGGAGGCTGCCATCAGCACCTTGAGAGTGTGTTCAGCAGGTGCGGGGAGGGGCGGCACGGAGGCTATCATCAGCACCTTGAAAGTGTGTTCAGCAGGTGCGGGGAGGGGCGGCACAGAGGCTGCCATCAGCACCTTGAGAGTGTGTTCAGCAGGTGCAGGGAGAGGCGGCACTGAGGCTGCCATCAGCACCTTGAGAGTGTGTTCAGCAGGTGCGGGGAGGGGCGGCACTGAGGCTGCCATCAGCACCTTGAGAGTGTGTTCAGCAGGTGCGGGGAGGGGCAGCACTGAGGCTGCCATCAGCACCTTGAGATTGTGTTCAGCAGGTGCGGGGAGGGGCGGCTCTGAGGCTGCCATCTGCACCTTGAGAGTGTGTTCAGCAGGTGCGGGGAGGGGCGGCACGGAGGCTGCCATCAGCATTTTGAGTGTGTGTTCAGCAGGTGCTGGGAGGGGCGGCACGGAGACTGCCATCAGCACCTTGAGAGTGTGTTCAGCAGGTGCGAAGAGGGGCGGCACGGAGGCTGCGATCAGCAACTTGAGAGTGGGTTCAGCAGGTGCGTGGAGGGGCGGCATGGAGGCTGCCATCAGCACCTTGAGTGTGTGTTCAGCAGGTGCGAGGAGGGGCGGCACGGAGGCTGCCATCAGCACCATGAGCGTGTGTTCAGCAGGTGCGGAGAGGGGTGGCACGAAGGCTGCCATCAGCACCTTGAGTGTGTGTGTTCAGCAGGTGCGTAGAGGGGCGGCACGGAGGCTGCCATCAGCACCTTGAGAGTGTGTTCAGCAAGTGCGGGGAGGGGCGGCACGGAGGCTGCCATCAGCACCATGAGTGTGTGTTCACAGGTGAGGGGAGGGGCGGCACGGAGGCTGCCATCAGCACCATGAGAGTGTGTTCAGCAGGTGCGGGGAGAAGTGCCATGGAGGCTGCCATCAGCACCTTGAGTGTGTGTTCAGCAGGTGCAGGGAGGGGCGGCACGGAGGCTGCCATCAGCACCTTGAGAGTGTGTTCAGCAGGTGAACTGAAGGGCGGCATGGAGGCTGCCATCAGCACCTTGAGCGTGTGTTCAGCAGGTGCGGGGAGGAGCGGCACGGAGGCTGCCTTCAGCTCCTTGAGTGTGTGTTCAGCAGATGCGGGGAGGGGCGGCACGGAGGCTGTCATCAGCACCTTGAGCGTGTATTCAGCAGGTGCGGGGAGGAGCGGCACTCAGGCTGCCTTCAGCACCTTGAGAGTGTGTTCAGCAGGTGCGGGGATTGGCGGCACGGAGGCTGCCATCAGCACCTTGAGAGTGTGTTCAGCAGGTGCAGGGAGGGGCGGCACGGAGGCTGCCATCAGCACCTTGAGAGTGTGTTCAGCAGGTGCGGGGAGGGGCGGCACGGAGGTTGCCATCAGCACATTGAGAGTGTGTTCAGCAGGTGCGGGGAGGGGCGGCACGGAGGCTGCCATCAGCACCTTGAGAGTGTGTTCAGCAGTTGCAGGGAGGGGCGGCACTGAGGCTGCCATCAGCACCTTGAGAGTGTGTTCAGGAGGTGCGGGGAGGGGCGGCACGGAGGCTGCCATCAGTACCTTGAGAGTGTGTTCAGCAGGTGCGGGGAGGGGCGGCACAGAGGCTGCCATCAGCACCTTGAGAGTGTGTTCAGCAGTTGCGGGGAGGGGCGGCACTGAGGCTGCCATCAGCACCTTGAGAGTGTGTTCAGCAGGTGCGGGGAGGGGCGGCACGGAGGCTATCATCAGCACCTTGAAAGTGTGTTCAGCAGGTGCGGGGAGGGGCGGCACAGAGGCTGCCATCAGCACCTTGAGAGTGTGTTCAGCAGGTGCGGGGAGAGGCGGCACTGAGGCTGCCGTCAGCACCTTGAGAGTGTGTTCAGCAAGTGCGGGGAGGGGCGGCACTGAGGCTGCCATCAGCACCTTGAGAGTGTGTTCAGCAGGTGCGGGGAGGGGCGGCACTGAGGCTGCCATCAGCACCTTGAGATTGTGTTCAGCAGGTGCGGGGAGGGGCGGCTCTGAGACTGCCATCTGCACCTTGAGAGTGTGTTCAGCAGGTGCGGGGAGGGGCGGCACGGAGGCTGCCATCAGCACCTTGAGTGTGTGTTCAGCAGGTGCGGGGAGGGGCGGCACGGAGGCTACCATCAGCACCTTGAGTGTGTGTTCAGCAGGTGCGGGGAGGGGCGGCACTGAGGCTGCCATCAGCACCTTGAGAGTGTGTTCAGCAGGTGCGGGGAGGGGCGGCACTGAGGCTGCCATCAGCACCTTGAGATTGTGTTCAGCAGGTGCGGGGAGGGGCGGCTCTGAGGCTGCCATCTGCACCTTGAGAGTGTGTTCAGCAGGTGCGGGGAGGGGCGGCACGGAGGCTGCCATCAGCACCTTGAGTGTGTGTTCAGCAGGTGCGGGGAGGGGCGGCACGGAGGCTGCCATCAGCAACTTGAGAGTGTGTTCAGCAGGTGCGTGGAGGGGCGGCATGGAGGCTGCCATCAGCACCTTGAGTGTGTGTTCAGCAGGTGCGGGGAGGGGCGGCACGGAGGCTGCCATCAGCACCATGTGCGTGTGTTCAGCAGGTGCGGAGAGGGGCGGCACGGAGGCTGCCATCAGCACCTTGAGTGTGTGTGTTCAGCAGGTGCATAGAGGGGCGGCACGGAGGCTGCCATCAGCACCTTGAGAGTGTGTTCAGCAGGTGCGGGGAGGGGCGGCACGGAGGCTGCCATCAGCACCTTGAGAGTGTGTTCACAGGTGCGGGGAGGGGCGGCACGGAGGCTGCCATCAGCACCTTGAGAGTGTGTTCAGCAGGTGCGGGGAGGAGCGGCACGGAGGCTGCCATCAGCACCATGAGTGTGTGTTCACAGGTGCGGGGAGGGGCGGCACGGAGGCTGCCATCAGCACCATGAGAGTGTGTTCAGCAGGTGCGGGGAGAAGTGCCAAGGAGGCTGCCATCAGCACCTTGAGTGTGTGTTCAGCAGGTGCAGGGAGGGGCGGCACGGAGGCTGCCATCAGCACCTTGAGAGTGTGTTCAGCAGGTGAAGGGAAGGGCGGCACGGAGGCTGCCATCAGCACCTTGAGCGTGTGTTCACAGGTGCGGGGAGGAGCGGTACGGAGGCTGCCTTCAGCTCCTTGAGTGTGTGTTCAGCAGATGCGGGGAGGGGCGGCACGGAGGCTGCCATCAGCACCTTGAGCGTGTATTCAGCAGTTGCGGGGAGGAGCGGCACTCTGGCTGCCTTCAGCACCTTGAGAGTGTGTTCAGCAGGTGCGGGGAGGGGCGGCACGGAGGCTGCCATCAGCACCTTGAGAGTGTGTTCAGCAGGTGCAGGGAGGGGCGGCACGGAGGCTGCCATCAGCACCTTAAGTGTGTGTTCAGCAGGTGTGGGGAGGGACGGCACGGAGGCTGCCATCAGCACCTTGTGAGTGTGTTCAACAGGTGCGGGGAGGGGCGGCACGGAGGCTGCCATCAGCACCTTGAGAGTGTGTTCAGCAGGTGCGGGGAGGGGCGGCACGGAGGCTATCATCAGCACCTTGAAAGTGTGTTCAGCAGGTGCGGGAAGGGGCGGCACAGAGGCTGCCATCAGCACCTTGAGAGTGTGTTCAGCAGGTGCAGGGAGAGGCGGCACTGAGGCTGCCATCAGCACCTTGAGAGTGTGTTCAGCAGGTGCGGGGAGGGGCGGCACTGAGGCTGCCATCAGCACCTTGAGAGTGTGTTCAGCAGGTGCGGGGAGGGGCAGCACTGAGGCTGCCATCAGCACCTTGAGATTGTGTTCAGCAGGTGCGGGGAGGGGCGGCTCTGAGGCTGCCATCTGCACCTTGAGAGTGTGTTCAGCAGGTGCGGGGAGGGGCGGCACGAAGGCTGCCATCAGCACCTTGAGTGTGTGTTCAGCAGGTGCTGGAAGGGGCGGCACGGAGACTGCCATCAGCACCTTGAGAGTGTGTTCAGCAGGTGCGAAGAGGGGCGGCACGGAGGCTGCCATCAGCAACTTGAGAGTGGGTTCAGCAGGTGCGTGGAGGGTCGGCATGGAGGCTGCCATCAGCACCTTGAGTGTGTGTTCAGCAGGTGCGGGGAGGGGCGGCACGGAGGCTGCCATCAGCACCATGAGCGTGTGTTCAGCAGGTGCAGAGAGGGGCGGCACGGAGGCTGCCATCAGCACCTTGAGTGTGTGTGTTCAGCAGGTGCGTAGAGGGGCGGCACGGAGGCTGCCATCAGCACCTTGAGAGTGTGTTCAGCAAGTGCGGGGAGGGGCGGCACGGAGGCTGCCATCAGCACCTTGAGAGTGTGTTCACAGGTGCGGGGAGGGGCGGCACGGAGGCTGCCATCAGCACCTTGAGAGTGTGTTCAGCAGGTGCGGGGAGGATCGGCACGGTGGCTGCCATCAGCACCATGAGTGTGTGTTCACAGGTGCGGGGAGGGGCGGCACGGAGGCTGCCATCAGCACCATGAGAGTGTGTTCAGCAGGTGCGGGGAGAAGTGCCATGGAGGCTGCCATCAGCACCTTGAGTGTGTGTTCAGCAGGTGCAGGGAGGGGCGGCACGGAGGCTCCCATCAGCACCTTGAGAGTGTGTTCAGCAGGTGAAGGGAAGGGCGGCATGGAGGCTGCCATCAGCACCTTGAGCGTGTGTTCAGCAGGTGCGGGGAGGAGCGGCACGGAGGCTGCCTTCAGCTCCTTGAGTGTGTGTTCAGCAGATGCGGGGAGGGGCGGCACGGAGGCTGTCATCAGCACCTTGAGCGTGTATTCAGCAGGTGCGGGGAGGAGCGGCACTCAGGCTGCCTTCAGCACCTTGAGAGTGTGTTCAGCAGGTGCGGGGAGGGGCGGCACGGAGGCTGCCATCAGCACCTTGAGAGTGTGTTCAGCAGGTGCAGGGAGGGGCGGCACGGAGGCTGCCATTAGCACCTTGAGAGTGTGTTCAGCAGGTGCGGGGAGGGGCGGCACGGAGGTTGCCATCAGCACCTTGAGAGTGTGTTCAGCAGGTGCGGGGAGGGGCGGCACGGAGGCTGCCATCAGCACCTTGAGAGTGTGTTCAGCAGTTGCGGGGAGGGGCAGCACTGAGGCTGCCATCAGCACCTTGAGAGTGTGTTCAGCAGGTGGGGGGAGGGGCGGCACAGAGGCTGCCATCAGCACCTTGACAGTGTGTTCAGCAGGTGCGGGGAGAGGCGGCACTGAGGCTGCCATCAGCACCTTGAGTGTGTGTTCAGCAGGTGCTGGGAGGGGCGGCACGGAGGCTGCCATCAGCACCTTGAGAGTGTGTTCAGCAGGTGCGGGGAGGGGCGGCACGGAGGCTGCCATCAGCACCTTGAGAGTGTGTTCAGCAGTTGCGGGGAGGGGCGGCACTGAGGCTGCCATCAGCACCTTGAGAGCGTGTTCAGCAGGTGCGGGGAGGGGCGGCACGGAGGCTGCCATTAGCACCTTAAGTGTGTGTTCAGCAGGTGCGGGGAGGGGCGGCACGGAGGCTGCCATCAGCACCTTGAGAGTGTGTTCAACAGGTGAGGGGAGGGGCGGCACGGAGGCTGCCATCAGCACCTTGAGAGTGTGTTCAGCAGGTGCGGGGAGGGGCGGCACGGAGACTATCATCAGCACCTTGAAAGTGTGTTCAGCAGGTGCGGGGAAGGGCGGCACAGAGGCTGCCATCAGCACCTTGAGAGTGTGTTCAGCAGGTGCGGGGAGAGGCGGCACTGAGGCTGCCATCAGCACCTTGAGAGTGTGTTCAGCAGGTGTGGGGAGGGGCGGCACTGAGGCTGCCATCAGCACCTTGAGAGTGTGTTCAGCAGGTGCGGGGAGGGGCGGCACTGAGGCTGCCATCAGCACCTTGAGATTGTGTTCAGCAGGTGCGGGGAGGGGCGGCTCTGAGACTGCCATCTGCACCTTGAGAGTGTGTTCAGCAGGTGCGGGGAGGGGCGGCACGGAGGCTGCCATCAGCACCTTGAGTGTGTGTTCAGCAGGTGCGGGGAGGGGCGGCACGGAGGCTACCATCAGCACCTTGAGTGTGTGTTCAGCAGGTGCGGGGAGGGACGGCACAGAGGCTGCCATCAGCACCTTGAGAGTGTGTTCAGCAGGTGCGGGGAGGGGCGGCACGGAGACTGCCATCAGCACCATGAGTGTGTGTTCACAGGTGCGGGGAGGGGCGGCACGGAGGCTGCTATCAGCACCATGAGAGTGTGTTCAGCAGGTGCGGGGAGAAGTGCCAAGGAGGCTGCCATCAGCACCTTGAGTGTGTGTTCAGCAGGTGCGGGGAGGGGCGGCACGGAGGCTGCCATCAGCACCTTGAGAGTGTGTTCAGCAGGTGCGGGGAGGGGTGGCACGGAGGCTGCCATCAGCACCTTGAGTGTGTGTTCAGCAGGTGCGGAGAGGGGTGGCACGGAGGCTGCCATCAGCACCTTGAGTGTGTGTTCAGCAGGTGCGGGGAGGGGAGGCACGGAGGCTGCCATCAGCACCTTGAGTGTGTGTTCAGCAGGTGCGGGGAGGGGTGGCACGGAGGCTGCCATCAGCACCTTGAGAGTGTGTTCAGCAGGAGCGGGGAGAGGCGGCACGGAGGCTGTCATCAGCACCTTGAGTGTGTGTTCAGCACTTGCGGGGAGGGGCGGCACGGAGGCTGCCATCAGCACCTTGAGAGTGTGTTCAGCAGGTGCGGGGAGGGGCTGCACGGAGGCTGCCATCAGCACCTTGAGAGTGTGTTCAGCAGGTGCGGGGAGGGGCGGCACGGAGGCTGCCATCAGCACCTTGAGAGTGTGTTCAGCAGTTGCGGGGAGGGGCGGCACTGAGGCTGCCATCAGCACCTTGAGAGTGTGTTCAGGAGGTGCGGGGAGGGGCGGCACGGAGGCTGCCATCAGCACCTTGAGAGTGTGTTCAGCAGGTGCGGGGAGGGGCGGCACAGAGGCTGCCATCAGCACCTTGACAGTGTGTTCAGCAGGTGCGGGGAGGGGCGGCACGGAGGCTGCCATCAGCACCTTGACAGTGTGTTCAGCAGGTGCGGGGAGGGGCGGCACGGAGGCTGCCATCAGCACCTTGAGAGTGTGTTCAGCAGGTGCGGGGAGGGGCGGCACGGAGGCTGCCATCAGCACCTTGAGAGTGTGTTCAGCAGTTGCGGGGAGGGGCGGCACTGAGGCTGCCATCAGCACCTTGAGAGTGTGTTCAGCAGGTGCGGGGAGGGGCGGCACGGAGGCTGCCATTAGCACCTTAAGTGTGTGTTCAGCAGGTGCGGGGAGGGGCGGCACGGAGGCTGCCATCAGCACCTTGAGAGTGTGTTCAACAGGTGAGGGGAGGGACGGCACGGAGGCTGCTATCAGCACCTTGAGAGTGTGTTCAGCAGGTGCGGGGAGGGGCGGCACGGAGGCTATCATCAGCACCTCGAAAGTGTGTTCAGCAGGTGCGGGGAGGGGCGGCACAGAGGCTGTAATCAGCACCTTGAGAGTGTGTTCAGCAGGTGCGGGGAGAGGCGGCACTGAGGCTGCCATCAGCACCTTGAGAGTGTGTTCAGCAGGTGCGGGGAGGGGCGGCACGGAGGCTGCCATCAGCACCTTGAGAGTGTGTTCAGCAGTTGCGGGGAGGGGCGGCACTGAGGCTGCCATCAGCACCTTGAGAGTGTGTTCAGCAGGTGCGGGGAGGGGCGGCACGGAGGCTGCCATTAGCACCTTAAATATATGTTCAGCAGGTGCGGGGAGGGGCGGCACGGAGGCTGCCATCAGCACCTTGAGAGTGTGTTCAACAGGTGAGGGGAGGGGCGGCACGGAGGCTGCCATCAGCACCTTGAGAGTGTGTTCAGCAGGTGCGGGGAGGGGCGGCACGGAGGCTATCATCAGCACCTTGAAAGTGTGTTCAGCAGGTGCGGGGAGGGGCGGCACAGAGGCTGCCATCAGCACCTTGAGAGTGTGTTCAGCAGGTGCGGGGAGAGGCGGCACTGAGGCTGCCATCAGCACCTTGAGAGTGTGTTCAGCAGGTGCGGGGAGGGGCGGCACTGAGGCTGCCATCAGCACCTTGAGAGTGTGTTCAGCAGGTGCGGGGAGGGGCGGCACTGAGGCTGCCATCAGCACCTTGATATTTTGTTCAGCAGGTGCGGGGAGGGGCGGCTCTGAGACTGCCATCTGCACCTTGAGAGTGTGTTCAGCAGGTGCGGGGAGGGGCGGCACGGAGGCTGCCATCAGCACCTTGAGTGTGTGTTCAGCAGGTGCGGGGAGGGGCAGGACGGAGGCTACCATCAGCACCTTGAGTGTGTGTTCAGCAGGTGCGGGGAGGGGCGGCACGGAGGCTGCCATCAGCACCTTGAGAGTGTGTTCAGCAGGTGCGGGGAGGGGCGGCACGGAGACTGCCATCAGCACCATGAGTGTGTGTTCACAGGTGCGGGGAGGGGCGGCACGGAGGCTGCTATCAGCACCATGAGAGTGTGTTCAGCAGGTGCGGGGAGAAGTGCCAAGGAGGCTGCCATCAGCACCTTGAGTGTGTGTTCAGCAGGTTCGGGGAGGGGCGGCACGGAGGCTGCCATCAGCACCTTGAGAGTGTGTTCAGCAGGTGCGGGGAGGGGTGGCACGGAGGCTGCCATTAGCACCTTGAGTGTGTGTTCAGCAGGTGCGGGGAGGGGCGGCTCTGAGGCTGCCATCTGAACCTTGAGAGTGTGTTCAGCAGGTGCGGGGAGGGGCGGCACGGAGGCTGCCATCAGCACCTTGAGTGTGTGTTCAGCAGGTGCTGGAAGGGGCGGCACGGAGACTGCCATCAGCACCTTGAGCGTGTGTTCAGCAGGTGCGAAGAGGGGCGGCACGGAGGCTGCCATCAGCAACTTGAGAGTGGGATCAGCAGGTGCGTGGAGGGTCGGCATGGAGGCTGCCATCAGCACCTTGAGTGTGTGTTCAGCAGGTGCGGGGAGGAGCGGCACGGAGGCTGCCATCAGCACCATGAGCGTGTGTTCAGCAGCTGCAGAGAGGGGCGGCACGGAGGCTGCCATCAGCACCTTGAGTGTGTGTGTTCAGCAGGTGCGTAGAGGGGCGGCACGGAGGCTGCCATCAGCACCATGTGCGTGTGTTCAGCACGTGCGGAGAGGGGCGGCACGGAGGCTGCCATCAGCACCTTGAGAGTGTGTTCACAGGTGCGGGGAGGGGCGGCACGGAGGCTGCCTTCAGCACCTTGAGTGTGTGTTCAGCAGGTGCGTAGAGGGGCGGCACGGAGGCTGCCATCAGCACCTTGAGAGTGTGTTCACAGGTGCGGGGAGGGGCTGCACGGAGGCTGCCATCTGCACCATGAGAGTGTGTTCAGCAGGTGCGGGGAGGAGTGGCACGGAGGCTGCCATCAGCACCATGAGTGTGTGTTCACAGGTGCGGGGAGGGGCGGCACGGAGGCTGCTATCAGCACCATGAGAGTGTGTTCAGCAGGTGCGGGGAGAAGTGCCAAGGAGGCTGCCATCAGCACCTTGAGAGTGTGTTCAGCAGGTGCAGGGAAGGGCGGCACGGAGGCTGCCATCAGCACCTTGAGCGTGTGTTCAGCAGGTGCGGGGAGGAGCGGCACGGAGGCTGCCTTCAGCTCCTTGAGTGTGTGTTCAGCAGGTGCGGGGAGGGGCGGCACAGAGGCTGCCATTAGCACCTTGAGCGTGTATTCAGCAGGTGCGGGGAGGAGCGGCACTCAGGCTGCCTTCAGCACCTTGAGAGTGTGTTCAGCAGGTGCAGGGAGGGGCGGCACGGAGGCTGCCATCAGCACCTTGAGAGTGTGTTCCACAGGTGCGGGGAGGGGCGGCACGGAGGCTGCCATCAGCACCTTGAGAGTGTGTTCAGCAGGTGCGGGGAGGGGCGGCACTGAGGCTGCCATCAGCACCTTGAGAGTGTGTTCAGCAGGTGCGGGGAGGGGCGGCACGGAGGCTGCCATCTGCACCTTGAGAGTGTGTTCAGCAGGTGCGGGGAGGGGCGGCACGGAGGCTGCCATCAGCACCTTGAGAGTGTGTTCAGCAGGTGCGGGGAGGGGCGGCACGGAGGCTGTCATCAGCACCTTGAGAGTGTGTTCAGCAGGTGCGGGGAGGGGTGGCACGGAGGCTGCCATCAGCACCTAGAGAGTGTGTTCAGCAGGTGCAGGGAGGGGTGGCACGGAGGCTGCCATCAGCACCTTGAGAGTGTGTTCAGCAGGTGTGGAGAGGGGCGGCACTGAGCCTGCCATCAGCACCTTGAGAGTGTGTTAAGCAGGTGTGGAGAGGGGCGGCACGGAGGCTGCCATCAGCACCTTGAGAGTGTGTTCAGCAGGTGCGGAGAGGGGCGGCACGGAGGCTGCCATCAGCACCTTGAGAGTGTGTTCAGCAGGTGCGGGGAGGGGCGGCGCGGAGGCTGCCATCAGCACCTTGAGAGTGTGTTCAGCAGGTGCGGGGAGGGGCGGCACTGAGGCTGCCATCAGCACCTTGAGAGTGTGTTCAGCAGGTGTGGAGAGGGGCGGCACGGAGGCTGCCATCAGCACCTTGAGAGTGTGTTCAGCAGGTGCGGGGAGGGGCGGCACGGAGACTGCCATCAGCACCTTGAGAGTGTGTTCAGCAGGTGCGGGGAGAAGTGCCAAGGAGGCTGCCATCAGCACCTTGAGTGTGTGTTCAGCAGGTGCGGGGAGGGGCGGCACGGAGGCTGCCATCAGCACCTTGAGAGTGTGTTCAGCAGGTGCGGGGAGGGGTGGCACGGAGGCTGCCATCAGCACCTAGAGAGTGTGTTCAGCAGGTGCAGGGAGGGGTGGCACGGAGGCTGCCATCAGCACCTTGAGAGTGTGTTCAGCAGGTGCGGGGAGGGGTGTCATGGAGGCTGCCATCAGCACCTTGAGAGTGTGTTCAGCAGGAGCGGGGAGGGGCGGCACGGAGGCTGTCATCAGTACCTTGAGTGTGTGTTCAGCAGGTGCGGGAAGGGCTGGCACGGAGGCTGCCATCAGCACCTTGAGAGTGTGTTCAGCAGGTGCGGGGAGGGGCAGCACGGAGGCTGCCATCAGCACCTTGAGTGTGTGTTCAGCAGGTGCGGGGAGGGGCGGCACGGAGGCTGATATCAGCATCATGAGAGTGTGTTCAGCAGGTGCGGGGAGGGGCGGCACGGAGGCTGCCATCAGCACTTTGAGCGTGTGTTCAGCAGGTGCGGGGAGGGGCGGCACGGAGATTGCCATCAGCACCTTGAGTGTGTGTTCACCAGGTGCGGGGAGGGGCGGCACGGAGGCTGCCATCAGTACCTTGAGAGTGTGTTCAGCAGGTGCGGGGAGGGGCGGCACGGAGGCTGCCATCAGCACCTTGAGAGTGTGTTCAGCAGGTGCGGGGAGGGGCGGCACGGAGGCTGCCATCAGCACCTTGAGAGTGTGTTCAGCAGGTGCGGGGAGGGGCGTCACGGAGGCTGCCATCAGCACTTTGAGCGTGTGTTCAGCAGGTGCGGGGAGGGGCGGCACGGAGGCTGCCATCAGCACCTTGAGAGTGTTTTCAGCAGGTGCGGGGAGGGGCGGCACGGAGGCTGCCATCAGCACCTTGAGGGTGTGTTCAGCAGGTGCGGGGAGGGGCGGTACGGAGGCTGCCATCTGCACCTTGAGAGTGTGTTCAGCAGGTGCGGGGAGGGGCGGCATGGAGGCTGCCATCAGCACCTTGAGTGTGTGTGTTCAGCAGGTGCGGGGAGGGGCGGCACGGAGGCTGGCATCAGCACCTTGAGAGTGTGTTCAGCAGGTGCGGGGAGGGGCGGCACGGAGGCTGCCATCAGCACCTTGAGAGTGTGTTCAGCAGGTGCGGGGAGGGGCGGCACGGAGGCTGCCATCAGTACCTTGAGAGTGTGTTCAGCAGGTGCGGGGAGGGGCGGCACGGAGGCTGCCATCAGCACCTTGAGAGTGTGTTCAGCAGGTGCGGGGAGGGGCGGCACGGAGGCTGCCATCAGCACCTTGAGAGTGTGTTCAGCAGGTGCGGGGAGGGGCGTCACGGAGGCTGCCATCAGCACTTTGAGCGTGTGTTCAGCAGGTGCGGGGAGGGGCGGCACGGAGGCTGCCATCAGCACCTTGAGAGTGTTTTCAGCAGGTGCGGGGAGGGGCGGCACGGAGGCTGCCATCAGCACCTTGAGGGTGTGTTCAGCAGGTGCGGGGAGGGTCGGTACGGAGGCTGCCATCTGCACCTTGAGAGTGTGTTCAGCAGGTGCGGGGAGGGGCGGCATGGAGGCTGCCATCAGCACCTTGAGAGTGTGTTCAGCAGGTGCGGGGAGGGGCGGCACGGAGGCTGGCATCAGCACCTTCAGAGTGTGTTCAGCAGGTGCGAGGAGGGGCGGCACTGAGCCTGCCATCAGCACTTTGAGAGTGTGTTCAGCAGGTGCGGGGAGGGGCGGCACTGAGGCTGCCATCAGCACCTTCAGAGTGTGTTCAGTAGGTGCGGGGAGGGGCGGCACAGAGGCTGCCATCAGCACCTTGAGAGTGTGTTTAGTAGGTGCGGGGAGGGGCGGCACGGAGGCTGTCATCAGCATCTTGAGAGTGTGTTCAGCAGGTGCGGGGAGGGGCGGCACGGAGGCTGCCATCAGCACCTTGAGAGTGTGTTCAGCAGGTGCGGGGAGGGTCGGCACGGAGGCTGGCATCAGCACCTTGAGAGTGTGTTCAGCAGGTGCGGGGATGGGCGGCACGGAGGCTGCCATCAGCACCTCGAGAGTGTGTTCAACAGGTGCGGGGAGGGGCGGCACTGAGGCTGCCATCAGCACCTTGAGAGTGTGTTCAGCAGGTGCGGGGAGGGGCGGCACGGAGGCTGCCATCAGCACCTTGAGAGTGTGTTCAGCAGGTGCGGGGAGGGGCGGCACTAAGGCTGCCATAAGCACCTTGAGTGTGTGTTCAGCAGGTGCGGGGAGGGGCGGCACGGAGGCTGCCATCAGCACCTTGAGTGTGTGTTCAGCAGGTGCGGGGAGGAGCGGCACTGAGGCTGCCATCAGCACCTTGAGTGTGTGTTCAGCAGGTGCGGGGAGAGGCGGCACTGAGGCTGCCATCAGAACCTCGAGTGTGTGTTCAGCAGGTGCGGGGAGGGGCAGCACAGAGGCTGGAATCAGCACCTTGAGATTGTGTTCAGCAGGTGCGGGGAGGGGCGGCACTGAGGCTGCCATCAGCACCTTGAGAGTGTGTTCAGCAGGTGCGGGGAGGGGCGGCACGGAGGCTGCCATCAGCACCTTGAGTGTGTGTTCAGCAGGTGCGGGGAGGGGCGGCACGGAGGCTGCCATCAGCACCATGAGAGTGTGTTCAGCAGGTGCGGGGAGGGGCGGCACGGAGGCTGCCATCAGCACCTTGAGAGTGTGTTCAGCAGGTGCAGGGAGGGGTGGCACGGAGGCTGCCATCAGCACCTTGAGAGTGTGTTCAGCAGGTGCGGGGAGAGGCGGCACGGAGGCTGCCATCAGCAACTTGAGAGTGTGTTCAGCAGGTGCGGGGAGGGGCGGCATGGAGGCTGCCATCAGCACTTTGAGTGTGTGTTCAGCAGGTGCGGGGAGGGGGGGCACGGAGGCTGCCATCAGCACCTTGAGAGTGTGTTCACAGGTGCGGGGAGGGGCTGCACGGAGGCTGCCATCTGCACCATGAGAGTGTGTTCAGCAGGTGCGGGGAGGAGTGGCACGGAGGCTGCCATCAGCACCATGAGTGTGTGTTCACAGGTGCGGGGAGGGGCGGCACGGAGGCTGCCATCAGCACCATGAGAGTGTGTTCATCAGGTGTGGGGAGAAGTGCCAAGGAGGCTGCCATCAGCACCTTGAGTGTGTGTTCAGCAGGTGCGGGGAGGGGCGGCACGGAGGCTGCCATCAGCACCTTGAGAGTGTGTTCAGCAGGTGCAGGGAAGGGCGGCACGGAGGCTGCCATCAGCACCTTGAGCGTGTGTTCAGCAGGTGCGGGGAGGAGCGGCACGGAGGCTGCCTTCATCTCCTTGAGTGTGTGTTCAGCAGGTGCGGGGAGGGGCGGCACGGAGGCTGCCATCAGCACCTTGAGCGTGTATTCAGCAGGTGCGGGGAGGAGCGGCACTCAGGCTGCCTTCAGCACCTTGAGAGTGTGTTCAGCAGGTGCGGGGAGGGGCGGCACGGAGGCTGCCATCAGCACCTTGAGAGTGTGTTCCGCAGGTGCGGGGAGGGGCGGCACGGAGGCTGCCATCAGCACCTTGAGAGTGTGTTCAGCAGGTGCGGGGAGGGGCGGCACGGAGGCTGCCATCAGCACCTTGAGAGTGTGTTCAGCAGGTGTGGAGAGGGGCGGCACGGAGGCTGCCATCAGCACCTTGAGAGTGTGTTCAGCAGGTGCGGGGAGGGGCGGCACGGAGGCTGCCATCAGCACCTTGAGAGTGTGTTCAGCAGGTGCGGGGAGGGGCGGCACGGAGGCTGCCATCAGCACCTTGAGAGTGTGTTCAGCAGGTGCGGGGAGGGGCGGCACGGAGGCTGTCATCAGCACCTTGAGAGTGTGTTCAGCAGGTGTGGAGAGGGGCGGCACGGAGGCTGCCATCAGCACCTTGAGAGTGTGTTCCGCAGGTGCAGAGAGGGGCGGCACTGAGGCTGCCATCAGCACCTTGAGAGTGTGTTCAGCAGGTGCGGGGAGGGGCGGCATGGAGGCTGCCATCAGCACCTTGAGAGTGTGTTCAGCAGGTGCGGGGAGGGGCGGCACGGAGGCTGCCATCAGCACCTTGAGAGTGTGTTCAGCAGGTGCGGAGAGGGGCGGCACGGAGGCTGCCATCAGCACCTTGAGAGTGTGTTCAGCAGGTGCGGGGAGGGGCGGCATGGAGGCTTCCATCAGCACCTTGAGTGTGTGTTCAGCAGGTGCGGGGAGGGGCGGCACGGAGGCTGCCATCAGCACCTTGAGAGTGTGTTCAGCAGGTGCGGAGATGGGCGGCACGGAGGCTGCCATCAGCACCTTGAGAGTGTGTTCAGCAGGTGCGGGGAGGGGCGGCACGGAGGCTGCCATCAGCACCTTGAGAGTGTGTTCAGCAGGTGCGGGGAGGGGCGGCACGGAGGCTGCCATCAGCACCTTGAGTGTGTGTTCAGCAGGTGCGGGGAGGGGCGGCACGGATGCTGCCATCAGCACCTTGGGTGTGTGTTCAGCAGGTGCGGGGAGGGGCGGCACTTAGGCTGCCATCAGCACCTTGAGAGTGTGTTCAGCAGGTGCGGGGAGGGGCGGCACGGTGGCTACCATCAGCACCTTGAGTGTGTGTTCAGCAGGTGCGGGGAGGGGTGGCACGGAGGCTGCCATCAGCACCTTGAGAGTGTGTTCAGCAGGTGCGGGGAGGGGTGGCACGGAGGCTGCCATCAGCACCTTGAGAGAGTGTTCATCAGGTGTGGGGAGGGGCGTCACGGAGGCTGCCATCAGCACCTTTAGAGTGTGTTCAGCAGGTGCTTGGAGGGGCGTCACGGAGGCTGCCATCAGCACCTTGAGAGTGTGTTCAGCAGGTGCGGGGAGGGGCGTCACGGAGGCTGCCATCAGCACCTTTAGAGTGTGTTCAGCAGGTGCGGGGAGGGGCGGCATGGAGGCTGCCATCAGCACCTTGAGTGTGTGTTCAGCAGGTGCGGGGAGGGGCGGCACGGAGGCTGCCATCAGCACCTTGAGAGTGTGTTCAGCAGGTGCGGGGAGGGGCTTCACGGAGGCTGCCATCAGCACCTTGAGAGTGTGTTCAGCAGGTGCGGGGAGGGGCGGCACGGAGGCTGCCATCAGCACCTTGAGAGTGTGTTCAGCAGGTGCGGGGAGGGGCGGCACGGAGTCTGCCATCAGCACCTTGAGAGTGTGTTCAGCAGGTGCGGGGAGGGGCGGTACGGAGGCTGCCATCAGCACCTTGAGAGTGTGTTCAGCAGGTGCGGGGAGGGGCGGCACGGAGGCTGCCATCAGCACCATGAGAGTGTGTTCAGCAGGTGCGGTGAGGGACGGTACGGAGGCTGCCATCAGCACCTTGAGAGTGTGTTCAGCAGGTGCGGGGAGGGGCGGCACGGAGGCTGCCATCAGCACCTTGAGTGTGTGTTCAGCAGGTGCGGGGAGGGGCGGCACGGAGGCTGCCATCAGCACCTTGAGAGTGTGTTCAGCAGGTGCGGGGAGGGGCTTCACGGAGGCTGCCATCAGCACCTTGAGAGTGTGTTCAGCAGGTGCGGGGAGGGGCGGCACGGAGGCTGCCATCAGCACCTTGAGAGTGTGTTCAGCAGGTGCGGGGAGGGGCGGCACGGAGGCTGCCATCAGCACCTTGAGAGTGTGTTCAGCAGGTGCGGGGAGGGGCGGTACGGAGGCTGCCATCAGCACCTTGAGAGTGTGTTCAGCAGGTGCGGGGAGGGGCGGCACGGAGGCTGCCATCAGCACCATGAGAGTGTGTTCAGCAGGTGCGGTGAGGGACGGTACGGAGGCTGCCATCAGCACCTTGAGAGTGTGTTCAGCAGGTGCGGGGAGGGGCGGCACGGAGACTGCCATCAGCACCTTGAGAGTGTGTTCAGTAGGTGCGGGGAGGGGCGGCACGGAGGCTGCCATCAGCACCTTGAGAGTGTGTTCAGCAGGTGCGGGGAGGGGTGGCACGGAGGCTGCCATCAGCACCTTGAGAGTGTGTTCAGCAGGTGCGGGGAGGGGCGGCACGGAGGCTGCCATCAGCACCTTGAGAGTATGTTCAGCAGGTGCGGGGAGGGGTGGCACGGAGGCTGCCATCAGCACCTTGAGAGTGTGTTCAGCAGGTTCGGGGAGGGGCGGCACAGAGGCTGCCTTCAGCACCTTGAGAGTGTGTTCAGCAGGTGCGGGGAGGAGCGGCACGGAGGCTGCCATCAGCACCTTGAGAGTGTGTTCAGCAGGTGCGGGGAGTGGCGGCACGGAGGCTGCCATCAGCACCTTGAGAGTGTGTTCAGCAGGTGCTGGGAGGGGTGGCACGGAGGCTGCCATCAGCACCTTGAGAGTGTGTTCAGCAGGTGCATGGAGGGGCGGCACGGAGGCTGCCATCAGCACCTTGAGAGTGTGTTCAGCAGGTGCGGGGAGGGGCGGCACGGAGACTGCCATCAGCACCTTGAGAGTGTGTTCAGCAGGTGCATGGAGGGGCGGCACGGAGGCTGCCATCAGCACCTTGAGAGTGTGTTCAGCAGGTGCGGGTAGGGGCGGCACGGAGGCTGCCATCAGCACCTTGAGAGTGTGTTCAGCAGGTGCGGGGAGGGGCGGCACGGAGGCTGCCATCAGCACCTTGAGTGTGTGTTCAGCAGGTGCGGGGAGGGGCGTCACGGAGGCTGCCATCAGCACCTTGAGTGTGTGTTCAGCAGGTGCGGGGAGGGGCGTCACGGAGGCTGCCATCAGCACCTTGAGTGTGTGTTCAGCAGGTGCGGGGAGGGGCGGCACGGAGGCTGCCATCAATCTGCAACACCAACTTAAAATATTGTTATTTACTAATGGATTTCCTGGTTTCGCCTTGCCATTTTTCAAACATTTTTATCTAGAGAATGTCCTCGTTTCTTGTTTGTATGTTTGTATGTGTGTGTGTGTGTGTGTGTGTGTGTGTTTTCACCTATATGTGGTTGTACGGATCGATTCACAGCTCCTGGCCCTCCCTTTCGTGTGTGTGTGTATGAGTGTGTTGTATACTCAGGAGTTTTTAAGGCCTCAGAAGTTGAAGTATCTCAAGAATAAGGAATTGCTGGTCTTGGTTTTATCTTTTAAGGCCTATCGAAGACCAGGATCATTTTGGGCAGGTCAACGTCGTGTTTCTAGTGTTCAGGATAACCTGCTGTCAGGGTCAGTCATGGCTGCAACACATCGTGTGTCTATCCCTTAGAACTATATACTGCCAGGTTTATTTATGGGAGTAATTATCATAAATTAATCTTTTAACGTTAAGACAGTTAGGAGAATAAGGTATAATAATAATAATAATAATAATAATAATAATAATAATAATAATAATAATAATAATAATAATAATAATAATAATAATAATAATAATGTTAATAATAGTAATAATAATAATAATAATAATAATAATAATAATAATAATCATAATAATAATAATAATAATAATAATAATAATAATAATAATAATAATAATAATAGTAATAATAATAATGTTAATAATAATAATAATAATAATAATAATAATAATAATAATAATAATAATAATAATAATAATAATGTTAATAATAATAATAATAATAATAATAATAATTATAATAATAATAATAATAATAATAATAATAATAATAATAATAATAATAATATTAGCAATAATAATAATAATAATAATAATAATAATAATAATAATAATAATAATAATAATAATAATAATAATAATAATAATAATAATAATAATAATAATAATAATAATAATAATAATAATAATAATAATAATAATAATGGGGAAGGGTTGAACTTATTATATATTTTGGCTGTAGTGATGTGATCGTGTTTCGTTTATTAGGTAATCAACTACAGAGGTATCAAAGCGGAATATAAAACAAATTCCAACCATTCAATAAAGCGAAAAACCAATGTAAAAGACCTGGGAGTGATCATGTCAGATGATGTCACCTCTCAAAGACCATAACATAGTATTACTCGCATCTGTTAGATGAATGACAGGATGGATAATGAGAACCTTCAAAACTAGAGATGCCAAGCCCATGATGACACTCTTCAAGTTGCTTGTTCTATCTAGGCTGGAATATTGCTGTACACTAACAGCACCTTTAAAGGCAGGTGGAATTGCTGACCTAGAAATTATACAGAGAACCTTCACGGTAAACATAACTGTGATAAACCATCTCAGTTACTGGGAACGCTTGAAGTTCCTCAACCGGTACTCCCTAGAACGTAGGCGGGAGAGATACATGATCATATACACTTAGAAAATCCTACAGGGATTAGTACCAAACTTGCACACGAGAATCACTCCGTATGAAAGCAAAAGACTCGGCAGACGATGCAACATCCCCTCAATGAAAAGCAGGGGCGCCACTAGCACGATAAGAGACAACACAATAAGTGTCAGGGGCCCAAGACTGTTCAAGTGTCTCCCAGCATACATAAGAGAGATTACCTATAGACCCCTGGCTGTCTTCAAGTAGGCGCTGGACTAGCACCTAAAGTCAGTACCTGACCAGCCGGGTTGTGGTTCGTACGTCGGGTTGCGTGCAGCCAACAGTAACAGCCTGGTTGATCAGGCCCTGATCCACCATGAGGCCTGGTCACAGACCGGACAGCGGGGGCGTTGACCCCAGAAACCTTCTCCAGGTATACTCCAGGTATATATGCCCGTGGTTAAGTATCCACTGGCCTAACGGGGTTAATATACCCGTGTAAAGCATCCAGTAGCGTTCTGGAGGAAGGTTTTTCCACTCCGTTTAAGTAACAAAGTCCCACACTGCTATTGGGCTGTTACTGTTGTTCGTCATCCTCCTCAGTACAGCTCGTGGGATTTAAATCTTTGTTATAAGTGATCCGGAAGGGCTTGAGGCCTTACCCTGATAATGGATTCAACCTGTGAGCTCGCTAGTGCAAACACTCTCCGAACTGCTGTATTGCGGCCGAGATTGAAAATGAATTGGGAGAGTTGTTGCAAAATTCGATGGGGACAGTGCACAGTAACTGTATTGACACACAGGAATAGATGTGAAGGGAAGCGTCTGCACGTATAGAAAATGAACTCTGCAAGTCCGGCTCTGTTCTGTCTCTGCTGCGCAGCAGCTGTTAATATACTAAGTCTAGTTATACCTATCAGTATACTGAACCAGTAACACATTGGCCGTGTCTGACCAAGGTAAGGTTATCCAAGAGAACACGCTCTCCATCATTCAGTCAAGACCTGTGAGCGGACATAGCAGTTCCAATGACCCTCCGATTTGCACCATCCTCACATGATTCTGTATGTCAGGCATATTATTACTGGCCACTATCACAGCAGAGATAATAATAATAATAATAATGATAGTAATAATAATAATAATAATAATAATAATAATAATAATAATAATAATAATAATAATAATAATAATAAGAAGAAGAAGAAGAAGAAGAAGAAGAAGAAGAAAAATAGTAACAATAATAATTGTTGTTGTTATTAATAGTAATACTGTTGTTAGTATTAGTACATCACATTTTCACCACCACCTCCACCACCACCATCACCATCACCACAACCATCACCACAATCACTGCCATCACCACCGTCACTACCATCACTACCACCATCACCACTACCATCACCACCACTACTACCACCATCACCAACATCATCACCACCACCATCATCGTCAACATCACCATCACACAACCACCATCACCACAACCACCACCAATATTCATTTCCATATATAGTAATACCAATTTCAATTAAGCCTCTTAATTTCTTCCACAAAAGTAAACATAATCCTCTTCAAAATATTCTTCTCAATATATATATATATATATATATATATATATATATATATATATATATATATATATATATATATATATATATATATATATATATATATATATATATATATATATGTATATATATATATACATATATATATAGTATATAGCATAATTTTTCTCTCCTGTAAGAGTTTACAAAAAACTTAATATTGAGTAAAGTTTGTCTGGCGTCACCTAAGACTATCACCCATTTTTGTATTTTTTTAGCTCGTGGTGGTGGTGAGCGAAATGTTTTTTTTTTTTATACATTACGACCCTCTGAAATTTACTGTTGAATATTCATTCGAATGAAAACATACACTGATGCATTTTTATTTCATAGATAATGCAATAAAGTAATTAAATACAGTATTACGTTATGGGGGAGGAAAAAAAAACATTTATCTCTCCGGAGACTAATTTCCCCCGACAAGCTTCGTAATGTATGCGTTTCTGACTGCTCTTCCTCACTGATTTTTTTTTCTTTCTTTCATTCGCTGCATTGCAACAGTCGAGTGTTGACATGACAGGTAAGTACAGGTAGGCAGGGTGTTGACATGACAGGTAAGTACAGGTAGGCAGGGTGTTGACATGACAGGTAAGTACAGGTAGGCAGGGTGTTGACATGACAGGTAAGTACAGGTAGGCAGGGTGAATTTCTCGAGATGAGTGGAAGAAGGAGCCAGACTTCAACACTCTTGCAATTGGAATATTACAGAATAGAAAACTAACAAGTTGGTGGATGAAACACTTGTGCAACACTAAACTGCTGCAGTAGTTAGTACAGTGATAAGACTGCTACAGTAGTTACTACAGTGATAAGACTGCTACAGTAGTTACTAAAGTGATAAGACTGGTACAGTATTTACTACAGAGTGATAAGACGGCTACAGTAGTTACTACAGAGTGATAAGACTGCTACAGTAGTTACTACAGAGTGGTAAAACGGCTACAGTAGTTACTACACAGTGATAAGACGGCTACAGTAGTTACTACACAGCGATAAGACTGCTACAGTAGTTACTACACAGTGATAAGACTGCTACAGTAGTTACTACAGAGTGATAAGACTGCTACACTAGTTACTACAGAGTGATAAGACTGCTACAGTAGTTACTACAGAGTGATAAGACTGCTACAGTAGTTACTACAGAGTGATAAGACTGCTACAGTAGTTACTACACAGTGATAAGACTGCTACAGTAGTTACTACAGAGTGATAAGACTGCTAGAGTAGTTACTACAGAGTGATAAGACTGCTACAGTAGTTACTACAGAGTGATAAGACTGCTACAGTAGTTACTACAGAGTGATAAGACTGCTACAGTAGTTACTACAGAGTTGTAAAACGGCTACAGTAGTTACTACACAGTGATAAGACGGCTACAGTAGTTACTACACAGCGATAAGACTGCTACAGTAGTTACTACACAGTGATAAGACTGCTACAGTAGTTACTACAGAGTGATAAGACTGCTACACTAGTTACTACAGAGTGATAAGACTGCTACAGTAGTTACTACAGAGTGATAAGACTGCTACAGTAGTTACTACAGAGTGATAAGACTGCTAGAGTAGTTACTACACAGTGATAAGACTGCTACAGTAGTTACTACAGAGTGATAAGACTGCTAGAGTAGTTACTACAGAGTGATATGACTGCTAGAGTAGTTACTACAGAGTGATAAGACTGCTACAGTAGTTACTACAGAGTGATAAGACTGCTACAGTAGTTACTACAGAGTGATAAGACTGCTACAGTAGTTACTACAGAGTGATAAGACTGCTACAGTAGTTACTACAGAGTGGTAAAACGGCTACAGTAGTTACTACACAGTGATAAGACGGCTACAGTAGTTACTACACAGCGATAAGACTGCTACAGTAGTTACTACACAGTGATAAGACTGCTACAGTAGTTACTACAGAGTGATAAGACTGCTACACTGGTTACTACAGAGTGATAAGACTGCTACAGTAGTTACTACAGAGTGATAAGACTGCTACAGTAGTTACTACAGAGTGATAAGACTGCTAGAGTAGTTACTACACAGTGATAAGACTGCTACAGTAGTTACTACAGAGTGATAAGACTGCTAGAGTAGTTACTACAGAGTGATAAGACTGCTACAGTAGTTACTACAGAGTGATAAGACTGCTACAGTAGTTACTACAGAGTGATAAGACTGCTACAGTAGTTACTACAGAGTGATAAGACTGCTACAGTAGTTACTACAGAGTGAAATATTCCAGAAAAATCTTAAAAGCTTAGCAGTAAAAGACTTTTTTGCCTCAATTGCCGAATTCTTCTTAACAATTGACTTTGTATTACTGCTGACTGGCTGTGTTTTCTGATACTAATGCTAGATAAAATGTCTTAGCTCAATGCTGCCTGTGATTTCTAATAAAACTGCTGCCTTTGGTTTCTCATCATAATGCTGGCCAATTTTTTAATAAAGGCTAAGTTTTTTAATTATAATCAAGTTTTCTAATAACCATTCTGATTGTTTTCTAATTATAATGCTGGAATGTTAATTATTGTGTGTAATGGGATAAATTTCACGAGAATTCTTCATCAGTATCACATCTAGTAACCTACTGCATTCTCACTTAAATTCTTGCCCAAGTATTTTGTGTACGCTCATGAATTGTATTTCCTTAGATCCATATAATTAAGATTTTTCTTTATCACTCATGAGTTAAAATGTTTAAACTCTCATTCTATATGTATTACATTCTGATGCAAATTTACGTAGCGACGTTAAGGTAAACATGTACGTAGTCTTGCCTAGTGTCGCAACAGACTTGTAGAAGAGTGAGACAAACTCCTAAAAATATTTTTAAACGTGGGGTATATAACATTACCTCTTTGGAATGGCATCTGAACTGTCATATCTTCGCGGCTTTGTAAACACAGTGATTATGTGTGAATGATGAGGAAAGTGTTTTTTTCCTTTTTTTGGGTCACCCTGCCTCGATGGGAGACGGCCAGCTTGTCGTATATAATATATATATATATATATATATATATATATATATATATATATATATATATATATATATTTATTTATTTATTATCACACTGGCCGATTCCCACCAAGGCAGGGTGGCCCGAAAAAGAAAAACTTTCACCATCATTCACTCCATCACTTTCTTGCCAGAAGGGTGCTTTACACTACAGTTTTTAAACTGCAACATTAACACCCCTCCTTCAGAGTGCAGGCACTGTACTTCCCATCTCCAGGACTCAAGTCCGGCCTGCCGGTTTCCCTGAACCCCTTCATAAATGTTACTTTGCTCACACTCCAACAGCACGTCAAGTATTAAAAACCATTTGTCTCCATTCACTCCTATCAAACACGCTCACGCATGCCTGCTGGAAGTCCAAGCCCCTCGCACACAAAACCTCCTTTACCCTCTCCCTCCAACCTTTCCTAGGCCGACCCCTACCCCGCCTTCCTTCCACTACAGACTGATACACTCTTGAAGTCATTCTGTTTCGCTCCATTCTCTCTACATGTCCGAACCACCTCAACAACCCTTCCTCAGCCCTCTGGACAACAGTTTTGGTAATCCCGCACCTCCTCCTAACTTCCAAACTACGAATTCTCTGCATTATATTCACACCACACATTGCCCTCAGACATGACATCTCCACTGCCTCCAGCCTTCTCCTCGCTGCAACATTCATCACCCACGCTTCACACCCATATAAGAGCGTTGGTAAAACTATACTCTCATACATTCCCCTCTTTGCCTCCAAGGACAAAGTTCTTTGTCTCCACAGACTCCTAAGTGCACCACTCACTCTTTTTCCCTCATCAATTCTATGATTCACCTCATCTTTCATAGACCCATCCGCTGACACGTCCACTCCCAAATATCTGAATACGTTCACCTCCTCCATACTCTCTCCCTCCAATCTGATATTCAATCTTTCTATATATATGTATATATATATATATGTATATATATATATATATATGTATATATATATATATATATATATGTATATATATATATATATATATATATATATATGTATATATATATATATATAATCTATATATATATATATATATATATATATATATATATATATATATATATATATATATATAGGTAGTAGGTTGGTAGACAGCAACCGCCCAGGGAGGTACTACCGTCCTGCCAAGTGAGTGTAAAACGAAAGCCTGTAATTGTTTTTCATGATGGTAGGATTGCTGGTGTCTTTTGTCTGTCTCATAAATATGCAAAATTACAGGTACGTCTTGCTACTTCTTCTTACACTTAGGTCACACTACACATACATGTACATGTTTATTTATACACACTCACCTGAGTTTTCTTTGATTTTATCTTAATAGTTCTTGTTCTTATTATTTTTCCTTTTATGTCCATGGGGAAGTGGAATAAGAATCTTTCCTCCATAAGCCATGCGAGTTGTAAAAGTCAACTAAAATGCAGGGAACAATGGACTAGTAACCCCTTTTCATGTAATAATAACTATAAAGAATAAGAAGAAAATTGTCAAAGTGGGAAGTCTGAATGTGCGTGGATGTTGTGTGAATGATAATAAAGAGATGATTGTGAATATTATGAATGAGAAGAAGCTGGAAGTCCTGGCTTTAAGTAAAACAAAGCTAAAGGAGGTGGAAGAGTTTCAGTGGAGAGGAGTAAATGGGATTAGGTCAGGGGTTTCAAATAGAGTTAGAACTAAGGAAGGAGTAGCAATAATGTTGAAGGATAAGCTATGGCAGGAAAAGAGGGACTATAAATGTATTAATTCAAGGATTATTTGGAGTAAAATAAAGGTTGGATGTGAAAAGTGCGTTATAGTAAGCGTATATGCACCTGGAGAAGAGAGAAGTGTAGAGGAGAGAGAGAGATTTTGGGAAATGTTGAGTGAATTCGTGGGGAGTTTTGAACCAAGTGTGAGAGTACTTGTGTTTGGCGATTTCAATGCTAAAGTGGGTAAAAATGTTGTGGGGGGAGTATCAGGTAAATTTGGGGTGCCAGGGGTAAATGAAAATGGGGAGCCTTTAATTGAACTATGTGTAGAAAGAGGTTTGGTATAAGTAATACATATTTTATGAAAAAGAAGAAAAATAAATATACAAAGTATTATTTAGTTGTACCTACAGTTAGAGTAAGGGGTAGATGGGACAAGAAGAAAATGGCAACAAGTAAGAGGAAGGTGAAAGTGTATAAACTAAGAGAGGAGGAAGTTAGGGTGAGATATAAGCAACTATTGGCAGAAAGGTGGCTGGTGCAAGTATGAGTAGTGGGGGGGGGGAGGTTGAAGAGGGTTGGAATAGTTTTAAAAAAAATGCAGTATTAGAATGTGGGGCAGAAGTTTGTGGCTATAGGAGGGTGGGTGCAGGAGGAAAGAGAAGTGACTGGTGGAATGATGAAGTAAAGGGTGTGATAAAAGAGAAAAAGGTAGCTTATGAGAGGTTTTTACAAAGCAGAAGTGTTATAAGAATAGTAGAGTATATGGAGAGTAAAACAAAGGTGAAGAGAGTGGTGAGAGAGTGCAAAAGGAGAGCAGATGATAGAGTGGGAGAGGCACTGTCAAGAAATTTTAATGAAAATAAGAAAAATTTTTGGAGTGAGTTAAACAAGTTAAGGAAGCCTAGGGAACAAATGGATTTGTCAGTTGAAAACAGAGTAGGGGAGTTAGTAGATGGGGAGAGGGAGGTACTAGGTAGATGGCGAAAATATTTTGAGGAACTTTTAAATGTCGACGAAGAAAGGGAGGCGGTAATTTCATGCACTGGCCAGGGAGGTATAACATCTTTTCGGAGTGAAGAAGAGCAGGATGTGAGTTTGGGGGAGGTACGTGAGGCATTACGTAGAATGAAAGAGGGTAAAGCAGCTGGAACTGATGGGATCATGACAGAAATGTTAAAAGCAGGGGGGGTATAGTGTTGGAGTGGTTGGTATTTTTGTTTAATAAATGTATCAAAAGAGGGGAAGGTACCTAGGGATTGGCGGAGAGCATGTATAGTCCCTTTATATAAAGGGAAGGGGGACAAAAGAGATTGTAAAAATTATAGAGGAATAAGTTTACTGAGTATACCAGGAAAAGTGTACGGTAGGGTTATTACTGAAAGAATTAGAGGTAAGACAGAATGTAGGATTACGGATGAGCAAGGAGGTTTTAGAGTGGGTAAGGAATGTGTAGATCAAGTGTTTACATTGAAGCATATATGTGAACAGTATTTAGATAAAGGTAGGGAAGTTTTTATTGCATTTATGGATTTAGAAAAGACATATAATAGAGTGGATATGGGAGCAGTGTGGCAGATGTTGCAAGTATTTGGAATAGGTGGTAAGTTACTAAATGTTGTAAAGAGTTTTTTATGAGGATAGAGAGGCTCAGGTTAGGGTGTGTAGAAGAGAGGGAGACTACTTCCCGGTAAAAGTAGGTCTTAGCCAGGGATGTGCAATGTCAACCATGGTTGTTTAATATATTTACAGATAGTGTTGTAAGAGAAGTAAATGCTAGGGTGTTGGGGGGAGGGGTAGGATTAAATTGTGGGGAATCAAATGCAAAATTGGAATTGACACAGTTACTTTTTACTGATGATACTGTGCTTATAATTATGGGAGATTCTAAAGTAAAATTGCAAATGTTAGTGGACGAGTTTGAGAGTGTGTGTAAAGGTAGAAAGTTGAAAGTGAACATACAAAAGATGAAGGTGAAGAGGGTATCAAATGATTTAGATAAAGAAAAATTGAATATCAAATTGGGGAGGAGTATGGAAGAAGTAAATGTTTTCAGATACTTGGGAGTTGACGTGTCGGCGGATGGATTTATGAAGGATGAGGTTAATCATAGAATTGATGAGGGAAAAAAGGTGAGCGGTGCATTGAGGTATATATGGAGACAAAAAACGTTATCTATGGAGGAAAAGAAGGGAATATATGAAAGTATAGTAGTACCAACACTCTTATATGGGTGTGAAGCTTGGGTGGTAAATGCAGCAGCGAGGAGACGGTTGGAGGCAGTGGAGATGTCCTGTCTAAGGGCAATGTGTGGTGTAAATATTATGCAGAAAATTCGGAGTGTGGAAATTAGGAGGTGTGGAGTTAATAAAAGTGTTTGTCAGAGGGCTGAAGAGGGTTTGTTGAGGTGGTTTGGTCATTTAGAGAGAATGGATCAAGGTAGAATGACATGGAGAGCGTATAAATCTGTAGGGGGAAGGAAGGCGGGGTAGGGGTTGTCCTCGAAAAGATTGGAGGGAAAGGGTAAAGGAGGTTTTTATGGGCGAGCGTGTTAGAAGTGATTGGAGCTGAATGGTACTTGGGATCTGACGAGCTGTTGGAGTGTGAGTAGGGTAATATTTATTGAAGGGATTCAGGGAAACCGGTTATTTTTATATATCCGGACTTGAGTCTTGGAAATGGGAAGTACAATGCCTGCACGTTAAAGGAGGGGTTTGGGATATTG